>NC_063191.1:14621602-14859102 GCF_017589495.1 Alosa alosa
CATCTGCTTGCGGACCACACTTTTGAGAAACACTGTCCTAAATGCATCTTCTGTCTCCTATACATAGTCAAATGGACAGAACAGATACAAAAACAGACAACAATAGCTACAAGTAGGCCAGCCAGTTTCTCTGACCCTTTGGTCCTGGACTGTGAGCACCGAAAAGGCTTGAGCGCAAGTGACACCCTTCTTAATAGCTACAGTATATGTGGGCCACTGACTGACATGCAAGAGCTGTTTTTCTATATGTTCTTCTAAGTATAAGGTTATATACTCTTTTGATCCCGTGAGGGAAATTTGGTCTCTGCATTTATCCCAATCCGTGAAACACACTCAGCACACAGTGAAGCACAATCCCGGCGCAGTGAGCTGCCTGCAACAACAGCAGCGCAGTGAGGGGTTAGGTACCTTGCTCAAGGGCACTTCAGCCGTGCCTACTGGTCGGGGTTCATACCGGTGTTGCACCAAATTCTGTGACCTGTCGAATTTTGTGACTCTAGAGGGCGCTGTTTTATTGGGGTCACAAAATTCGACAGGTCACAGAATTTGGTGCAACACCGGCGACCCTCCGGTTACAAGTCCGAAGTGCTAACCAGTAGGCCACGGCTGCCCACCCTTCTGGTCAGTGTATCAGGTGAGGTGGATGTGAGGTAGGCTAACATTATAAGCAAGATGTGGTCAGTTGTGTCTGAAAGGGTATGGGCCCAAGGAAAGTTTGTAACATTGCAACATTTTAACTTTGTAAGTGATACAAATGGTTGGATACTCCTGTGAGTATACTACACTACTGGTAGTTAGTGTGTGTGTGTGTGTGTGTGTTGGGGGAGGGGTAGCTGTGTGGATGGATAGGCCACAGCTGCCTGCACAGTAATAATTAAAAGTTCAGTAGTCTGGAAATAAGCGACTTCAGGACATTTTAAGTTACAATTGTCTCAATTAAAAAGTTTCTCTTTAAAGAGTTAGAGTGAATAACTAATAAACAACAGCTGAGGCTGCAGAACGATAAGGAAGTCAAGTGAACAACTCACCTATGGGCTTGACTGCAGAATTCGCAGAGGTTGACACAGCAGACCTCGCAGCGCTTCCCGGCATCTCCCTCGCTGCATAGGTCGCACACAACGCAGTTTTCGTTCAAGAGAGTCTCCATGAACACCTCGTCCAGAGCGAGGTGGTCTGTGGTCAGTCCATCTGCCCCGGACGTCGGTAGGTCCACCTCGGAGTCACACTCAGGACACAAGACGGTGAAGGGAACGTGGTCTCGAATAAACTCATGTTCGGGTAAAAGCGCTTTGCCATTGATTGTGGTTACGGAGAACGGCTCCAGTTGGCGAATGCAATCAGCGCAAAACGTATGCAGGCATGGTAAAATTTTAGGTTCTCGATATAATCTTTTGCAAACCCGGCAAACAGCTCGCGAATTGTTGACACTCTCCCCATTATTTTGGGATCTGGGAGAAGTTCCATTTTCTTTCAGTGCTGACTTTGTTTCTATATCTTTAACCGAATTCTCACTGGAAACCGACATATTATCAAGTCAATTACACGAAACTAGTGTTCTTATATAGGCTACGACCAGTGACCAAACAACTGATCAAACCTGCAACAAAAATGAACAACTGTAGGAAGTGACTAAAATGTAGACCCTAATCGCCTTTAGTTGTTGACAATCCATCTTCAAAACGGAAATATTTTGTCTGGCGAAGCAATGAAGACGTCAACCCCCACCACAGGGTAACTTTTACGTCTCAAACTTCATTCTTCACTTTTCTCCTCAGCTGATACTTGACACTAGGTACCTTGGTCCACTGTGAGCCAATCACCGCGTGGAAGATCCGTGACAGGCGTGGCTTAGGCAGCCTTCCAAGGAGCTATGTCAGGGATAAGAGAGGCCCATCGACAGGGTCCTGCGAGTCTCAACCATCAGAAAACCGTATGCCCCCATCTACCGGTAGGAAAGACTTAGTGCCCTCCCTTCAAACAGTATTTCACACATTTGTGGATAAGACATGACATGGTTTTATTTTCACGAGTCTAATGTTAAATTAGCACTTCTGCCATGACATGAATGGCAAAACCCATCTCTATTAATTTGTGGGCATATTTATCCAGACTACCATCAATATTAAACATTTATTATTAATTATCATATAACAAAACATTTATTAACATGGTATATTTATTAAAAGAAATTAAAAAATGTCCTTTTCTTTTGGGGAAAAAAAGCTGCCAAACAAATGGACAAGAATGAGAAGCCCCAACGTGTGACTATTAAAAAGCTGGTCTTGGGCCACAGACAGGTGTTTTTAGCGTTGGTGTGTTTTCTGGCCACCTCAGGGCAGCAACAGGCAGAGAGACAGCAGAGCTGGGACAAGAGACAAGGACAGCAGCCTGGGTGATGCGGTGTTGAATGTGAAGTCAGTCTTCACTGACACGCCAGACTCCCCTGGAGTAATATAAAAGACAGAATGTTTGCCCATACAGGCCCACATTAAAGCAACACCAAAGAGTTTTTTGTACCTTAAAATAATGTTTTGAAAATCGTTTCAGTGGTTCATCAACTCGTAACAGGGTAAACAGCACTTCTGCATTTGCTTCACGACCCTCTATCGGCTATAACCACACTATGCAAGTTTGCCAGATCGGGTAGCGGATCTGTAGTCCGAAGGAATGATGCATAAGAAACTACAAATTTGACTTGCTTCTGATGTCGCAATACATCATACTTTCATAAAATCATGCAACATACTCTACCTTATCTGTGGACATCATTATTATTTGCAAAGCCGGTGCTGGATAAAAACAAATAGCGTGCGTGTGACAGAGGAAAGGTGCTTTGGTGTTGCTTTAAGTTGTCAAACAGTAGCCTAGTTCACATAAAACAGTTGGCCATAACTGAACATACTGTAGTCTGTTTGACAAACTTCATTCGCCAACATTGGCAATGAAGGGGGATGTCCTGTTACACAATGGAGATGTGCCAAGTCTACTTTTAGGATACTGGCCTCAAGACTGTGGGTTTCTGTCTCCTACTCCAATGACGGCTCATTAACTTGTTTTACCTGTGGAACTTCTGCAGTAAGCTATGGCAATCAATGGACTGTGACAGTGTTCTGGAGAAGGGATTCTGGAGAGAGTTTCTGAATTCTCTCTCTTTCCTCGCTCTCTGTGCGTTTGTTTGTATAATGTGTACGCTGTGCTGTTGTGTGTATTTATCTACCTGTCAGTGTTGCCATGGAGACAGTCCTGATGAGGGGATTACTGATAACGAGGGTGTAGGTGTCGTCCCTGTTGGCTGGCTCCAGCAGGTTGCTCTCCACCCGGAAGATTCCGGCAGAGTTGTTGAAAAACTTGGTGCTGCCATTCAAAGCATGGCCGGCGTGGTCCTCCCAGGCGACATTGGGTTTGGGGAACCACCTTTGGGCCTCTGCGGTCAAGCTGGACCCCGTCCTTTTAAATTCAGGAGCAGAAAATGCTGGGAGGACACACAAACAATAAGGAACTGAAGCATTCTGGTTAAAAAAAATGATTGAGTCATTTAGTTAAAAGAAAATATTGATCAGCAGTTTAAAAATGCAATGGATTTGATAAAATATCACAGTGTCTGCCCTGTTGCTTTCATATCTTTCAGTAGCAATGATTCCCAAACTCTCAAAAAGACATTGTTCACCATTACCAATGATGCTGACAGAGCACTCTGTTTAGATTCTGTTTAATTATGTTATGGTAATGGTCAATTTCTTCATAACATTATCCTCAGCCACACTGTGATAAGTATTTGCACTGTCTCTAGAACTCAAGACAGCACTTCTATTGAACACAACATACACCTGACCTCAGAAATTGATTAGGTAAGTCTGAATACCAGAAATATTAACTTAAATTACTGGACATTTCACAGGGCATGCATGGTCCTGAACTCATTAATTGAAAGTGAAAGTTGTGCCTCTCTATACAAAGGTGTGATGTGTCTTTGGCCTTGCAAAATTGCAAGTCATGAGTGCTAAGCTCAGAAATTCCCTTAATGCCCTATTGTGGTGAAATCTATCAGTTTGAAAGTCAACAAAGGGCACACACATCCAAGCAAGTGTATAGATGTTGGACTGAACAAAAAACTTGAATATATGTAATATAGTTTTTGCTGGGCAAAGGTATACTAACTCATCAAGGTTACATCTAGATGTTACTTAAGTTCACAATACATTTTATTTGGTCAAGAAATATCAGATGAAATCAGGTTGACACTGCTTAACCAAACTAAAGCCACACAAACATTACTCAGAGATATCAGTCATGTGTGTTTATCAAACAGAACTGCAGTATCTGAAGAGCTTACTGCAATACAGTAAGTGAATGGAACACGTGTTAGTTCTTACCTCCATCACCAAGAACAACTAGCCTGGCCGCAGGGGAGTGAGTGCAACGGTCATCTGATAACTTTATCAACCAATTGGATGCTTTTATGCACAGCTACGTATAGCTAGCCTGGCGAGCCAGACCCACATTCAAATGTAGGGTCTGGGCACTCACCGTTCGCAGTGCTCAGTCCGAGGGGCGGGATAATCAGTTGTCTTTCAAATTCCCTCTGCACGCAATAGGACGCAATAGGATATTTGTTTTCAAGTAGCAGGGAATTCAAGCCAAACCGTTGCAACTCTGCCATCAATCATTATGTTAAGCCCACCAAATGACTCTATACACGATTTCAATGTCCTGATTAAGTTTTGATTTCTGGAGCTCACAAGCCAATGGAGAGTTTCTAGACTAGCCCTGCTAGGGGCGCGTCTAGATTTCTAGGCTAAAGAACAACAATTTAACAGTTAGACATTACATCTAATCTATTCAGCAGTCCAATGTCACTTGTTGCAGCTTTTGTCATGTAGTTCTGATCGCTTTTGGGTAGCACAGCATTATCTATCCAAAAAGATGTCTCAGATACAGACAAACCTTACTCAAAACATATCAACATAAATTACCGTGAGCAGCTCTAATTTATAGCCGTTAGAATGTAACATTTAGTGCATTGTATTGATAAAAAAATAATTACTTGCACCTTAGTGTGTATGTATTATAGAGGTAAAGCAATATAACAACAACATTATATTATAACATTATGCAAGTTTATGCAAGTGTATACCTGCCACCCAAAGGTGAATGTTGATAGACCCCCGACCACTAGGGGCACTCACACTGCACTGGTACATGCCCTGGTCCTGCTCTCTCACCCTTTGCAGAAGAAGTGAGGCATTCCCACTGGCCACGACATTTCGGAAGAGTTGGGTTCTGCCCTTAAATTCGGCGTTCTGGTCCACCAGGTCCGGAGCCTGGTTCTGGTAGCGGTACACCACTCCAGTGATGCCTACTTTTTCCCAGGTGACAGATACATCACCCTTGCTGTTTTGCTTGGGGCTGAAGCTGCAGTCCAAGACCACGTCCTGCCCCAGGTTCCCGACCGGGGACCGGGTAGTGGTTCTCAGAAAGCCCTGACCACCTGCTAGATATACAATTTGTGTTAATTTATATCCTATTGTGTCCTGTGGGCTATGGAACATCCCTGTTTTACACTAAGCGATGTTACTATTTTGAGAAATCACTCACCTCCAAATGCTATGGCCAAGAGAAGAATAATTAATCCACTCATCAGAAATATGAGGACAATCATGCTATGAGAATCAGAAAAGAAAAAAGAAAAGTTTGAAGAAACAGATCAACTACAGAAACCTATTGGCAATTTAGTAAAATATTTCTGCCACATAGTAATTTGTTGTTGGGGAAAAAAAAGGTCTACAACTCTAGGAGCACTCAATGCTTAAAGTGATTTTTATTAGTGCAAACCGACTAACGTTTCGACGCCCATGCATCTTCTTCAGAGTCAAACGCATGGGCGTCCAAACGTTAGTCGGTTTGCACTAATAAAAATCACGTTCAGCATTGAGTGCTCCGGTCCTGCTCCTTGGCTCTTGTTAGACCTTGGATCTCCCTTTTTGACTTCTGCGTCCTGTTCCGTGAGCACCAACCAGGCTGAAGCTCAAGTGACCCCCTTCTACAGGTCTACAACTCTACTCTACAACTACAAGTTCAATGGACAGTCAGCACATTTATTTCTGGTGGCACATCAGTGACAGCAGCGGTTATATTCTGCTCCTTTTATGTTCACTCTGACACTAAATATCTTGTTTATGTCCAACAGAGCAACTCTTTATTCAATTTCGACACATGCCTTAATCCCTCAGCATTTTAGTGTACTCATTCACCAGATGTAACACCCAACCGGTCCATGTAAACAGGTACACTAAAACAATGCAGGTGATGGTCCATCGGAAATGTTTATGCTGAAAAGGAAGTGTGTGGCATTATAGGTAGTTTCAAAAGTATTGAAGCAGATCTGGGTGCAGAGTACATGGGCTAGAATCTAGCTTAAGACCAGATCAAGACCAATCAGTTGCTCTCCAGATCTGCTGTAGGCCTACCTTCCAAAGATGATCTGTCCAATGGATGCCATACTGCCCTCTTCCTCTAGACGAGGTCTCCCTGACCAATCCTAAAGATGAGAACACTGTCTCTGCTCCACACCAGAAATTGACAGCATCCCAAAGCTCTGCATCCTAGTGAAGTGACAAGCTGCATCTGTGTGTTAGGTTGAGTACTCGTTTCACCTGTGTGGCATTCCTGTAGTTCACCTCATGCCAGGCTGGGAGGAGCGCACTCTTCCCTCCTTTGGTAAATATTGTCCGTGAGAGGTGTACATTAACACAGCTGATTGCCTGCAGGCTTAAGTGATGGGTCAGGCCTGAAGGCCCAGACAAATAATTCTAGGGTAGGAGCAGGCTTCAGCCAGTCTATTTTTTTGTTTTTAAGAGTACTGGGCTAAACTTAGAAGTAATCAGAAAAGGAGAAAAGGCCGCACTTTGTATACAACATTTTCTTTATTCAGTCAAAGACGCATTTCCGCGTAGTACACTAACAGTGGCTATGTTTCTAGTGCATATGTCAAATGGCACATAAAATCTCACTTCTCCATAAAGATAAATAGTTAAGATGAGAAGAAAAGAGAAATACTTGGCCACACTCTTGAGAAACACAGCCATGAGGAAATAGAGGCACAGTGGTGTGCCAGCTGAGAAATGGAAGGTTAAATCTGGTCATGTGATCCTGTGGTAGGAGAGTTATCAGTCAAATTAAAACTACAAAAAATGTCCAGGGAGGAACTGAACACTTGTCATGTTATGTATAAATATAGAGAGAAATTAGGACTATCATATCTTAGCAACTGGCTCATCTCTCTCTGAGACAGATTCAGACCAGTTTTATTCTGTGAGAACGGGATGATTTAATTTGCACTACAATGCCACATTTTGGACACGATGTTCCACAGACAATGGTCACTCTCCTGACCATAGCTGTTGGTGCATTTATGCTCTTGGTGATCTTCATCTTTGGTACATTTTTGATCTGGAGTTCACATGTTCCTGTTCTCCTGGAGGGATCCACACCTTGGGCATATTGTACACTTTTTCAGAAAGGTACTGGCTTGATGAAATTCATTCTGGACTCTCTATCCGACCACATAAAGACCTCGGGAAACTTCGGTTTGGCTTTAGGGACCCTCTACTCACTACCACGTAAGTGTAATGTTGTTTGGAACTGTAGAAGAGGTATAAAAATAACGTTTTGTAGCAGCGAAATGACATGCCCGGGTCACTTCCAGGCTAACGAGTTTTGACTAAAAACGGTAAAATCGAACTTTCTCAAAACACATCCGAATGAAATTTTGCAAATTTTGGTGGGACAGAAATACCTTTACAGAGCAAGCAGCTCTGGCCATATCGGCTCTGGCTCACATGACGTGAACATTGCTTTAAATGCATTATTGCAAACTTTGAGACGATCCATACTCTACGCATTAACTGAATCTTATCAATCTTGAAACCCGAACTGCAATGTTCCAAACAGAGTGACTATAGGGTGCAATGCCTAATCTCCCTGCCTTCGGCGTAACTGCTAAGAACAGTGCGCCTTTTTAAACACCTGAATGGAATGTTGCGTTTTTAAGCGTCAGAACTGCTTATCATGTCGTGACAAAGTTTACACTAATCATCATCTTCTAATGTATCCTTATGTTGAGAGTCCATTCTCTTTGCCCTAAACATAGGCTAACATTTGTGCGCAAAACATGTTTCAATTAAGACAGTACACAAGCTATTTTTATTGTTGTAATATTGAATGATTTCATGAATAAAGCATTGAAAAATTGTTTGAGTGGTGTCTGTGATCTTTCATGCCGCTAAGTGAATATACATTTTGGCTACCCCCGGAGCTAACTAAGGCTAAGTGTTCAGCGCACACTTAGGATGATGGGTGGGGGAGGGAGCAGAGATGGATATCCTCATAGACATAATATACATAGACGCCGCATTGGCTGCTGGAAACAAGAAATGCGGCCGCCATCTTGGACCGGTCATACTCCTCGTTGCGTTGCAGCAGAAGACAGAAGATGACAGCACTGTGCAGCATGTTCCTTCTCAAATCGGCGGACCATACTCGGGGGATTTACTTTTCACATGTAAGATTTAACATAACCGTACTATTGGTTGTATTTTGTGAATAGAATATTACCAGAGAGCTGAGAAGGAGCAATCTTTGATATTACTGTATGAAAATCGAGCCATCTAGCTAGGCTATGTTTACTCGGTGTTCACCGCTATGAACTGAGACTTGATAAGTCATATTCCATAACACTGACTTAGATTACAACTGACACAAGAAGGCTATTGTAGAAATAAATCATACTAGATTTGGTCGGGCGAATTTTACACAAGTGGCACAGACTAGCCTATTGGGCAATCGCTAGCTGCTACTTGTAGCCTAAGTGTGTTGGTGGTAGCCTCACTATTTCCCCGAATAAAGTAACTTTCAATAGCTCAACTTAGCCAGACAAGCTACACTGTTCTTGTCATGTGAAATTAGCACAATTTAAAGTAGCTTCCTATGTAGTGAACTAGCCTACTGCTGTGTTTGTGTTAGGGCTACTAATACATTTGACTGGGTGGTAGTTTTGTGTAGTGTTTTATTCATGGCAGAGTAACTGATAGTTTAGCTCACTAAAATTTCGAAGTAGCTTGCCCAACACTGTATTATTCACATGTCATTTACCCTAACAAGAATAAGATGCCTCTCAAATTCCTTTTCATTCATTTATTTATTATTTATGACCACTTGGCACTTTGCCGGCATCATATAGGTTTAGTCAGATTTTTTTTTTTTTTTTTTCTTTTTATGTCCAAATTTCACAATGATTCCCCGACACTGAAAGACCGGGGTGACAAAACTTGGTGGGCATGTAACCCCATATGGATAGCATGGAACCATCGTTTTCGTTTGATCACAGTAGCCCCACGCTGGACTGCACCTCAAAGGAGGGTAGGGCAGACACAGTTTTCTGTGAATATCTCGAGAACCGTAAGGGTTTAGAGGACCATTATTTTTGTATGTTGATCTCAAGGGGCCATGTCAGGCATTCCATAACCACTCATTTTTCATGTATAGCGCCACCTAGTTAAACACAAAAGTAAAAATGAGGTGGTGTAATTGAAGGTATCTGTGACCTAACATAGTCAAAACTGCACGAAATTGGAAGTGTAGGATCATTATGACACCCTCTGTATGCACGCCAAGTTTTGTGGAATTCCGTTCATGGGGGCCACACAATAAATTAATTTATGTTACTATACACCAACTGGCCTGTAGGTGGCCGGAGACAGTTTTCTGTGAATATCTCGAGAACCGTAGGGCCTAGGGAGGTCCACCTTTTTTGTATGTTGGTCTTAAGGGGCATGTCAACCCATCCCATTACCACTTATTTCATGTATAGCGCCACCCTAGTTAAAAAATTAAAAGCATAAAATTAGGGTGTTTTCATCTCAATATCTCTGGCTGACAAGGTCAAAACTGCACAAAATTAAAAGTGTAGGATCATTATGACACCCTCTGAATGCATGCCAAGTTTTGTGTACTTTCGTTCATGGGGCCTTACAATAAAATAATTTATGTGTACATTTAGTGGCGCATACACCAACAAAGGATTCCCGGACACTGAAAGACGGGGTACACAAAACTTGGTGAGCATGTACCCCATATGGATAGCATGGAACCGTCATTTTTTTTTTCATCCTGCAGCCCCCTCTGGACTGGACCCCCGAAGGAGGGTAGGGCAGACCTACAGTTCTCTGTGAATCTTTTTATGGTATGTTGGTCTCAAGGGCCCATTAAACCTGGCTCATAATCACTCATTTTGTGATTTGCCCCATAAAAAATGAAAATCAGTAGGATTAAAAAAGAAAGCCAAAATAAATATTCATCATCATCATCATGGCTGCATTTTCAGTATTGGCGAAGTAGTCGTTTGTCCACTAGATGGCATCGTTGCAGTGAGACATAATTTTGTTGGAAGTTAAAGGGGTTGGAAAAAACAATGGGCCGCTTCATGAAGGACTGTAATTTACCGCAGCTTAACATCTAATAAGGATGGGGCCGATGTTCACATGAAGTGTAATTCCCATTTCTTCTTGAAGCCGAAATAAATCTGAGGATGTTTATCGGACATGCTTGGTTTTACTGCAGGCGTTAATCTTGTAATATCAATAAGGACCTAGGTAATGTTACCGTTAGCGTTGGTTGAGTGATGGAGGCATTTGATTTATTGCATTTGTAGAAAACTATAAATGCGGTTATACCAAGCAAATGTATAGCAGCACTGTTTATATTTTTCGACTGTCATTTATTGCACGCGTGCTACAAAATCATTCTGTGCAATGGAAGATTTACCAACGTTACACCCGGTCTGATGCAGTTTTGCCTATACATCGTGAGACTGAGGCGCCTGTTTATTTTGTTTAAGTGCGTGCAGGGTGTGAGAGGGGAATCGTGTGCTTTGATTACAGCTTGGTAGTTGTAGTCTGTGAAATTAAAAAGCTGCGTGTGTGTGAAGTATCCAAACAATGACACCTTCATTTCATTATGGCTGTTTTAGCAAAACACCTTAAGCTACTGTGTAGTAGGTCCCATTTAGAAGTGGCTACTTCATTTTATTTCCTTGACTCATGGAGCTGCGTGAATGTTATTACAACTTTCATACCCATATGACCAGTTTAAGTCCGCTTTGATACTGTAAAGGCGTAAGCCATTGGTTTCAAAGGAGATTTTATTTGTGTAGCCAGGATAGCCTATTGACAATTTATGTTGTCAATAGGCCTACCTTATAATCCTACCTGTAGCTTAGGGAAGCTAACAACTTTCTATTAGGATCTAGTTTGTTAGTTACCGTTTTGTCATAACTCCCTGATGCATTTTGCATTTAGAATAGCCTGGCGTGTATATCTCAATCAGACATTAAACAATATCCGGTGCCTATGGACTAGGCTGGGTGAACCCAGCCTGATCTGCCGCTATTTATTTTTGATTTCTTAAAAGATTGAGCTTGGTCTGATGAAAGCCACACTAGCCATGGACCTCAGTTAAACAATGCAAGGGAACATGAATCAGCCTATATTTGCACTAACAATAACGGACAAAGTTCTTCAACTTTGGTCTGTTAAAATGTGTATGAACAGTCTAGCGACGATTTCATCAAGGCCCATTTGGACATGTCAGTTATTTGCACCACTGGTTAGATGTAAAACAGCGCCGTTTCAGACTAGGCTACTGTTACTAATTTGTGCATTAACAATAACGTTTCAGACTACTGTTACTTAATTTGTGCATTGACAATAAAGTATTACATGAACTAAAGATGACTAAAATCTTATGTAGAAGAAGAAACATTCACAAAAATCCATCCATCTTATTTTGGATCTCTCCAGAACAACTGCCTTGTTCAAGAAGACTGTGAATGAACTGAACGGTCTCCCTCACACCCCTGGAACTGAGGAAGGTGCAGCTCTTCATTGCAGTACTGCAGGGCATCTGCTACACTGTGACTGAATGTTTGATTTATGAGCTCCACCTTCATCACCTGCATTCGCCACTCTGTGTCCCATTTTCCCATCGTCTGGTTGACTCAGTCCTCTTTTATGGAGTTTACCCAGTTTACTATGCCATCTTATTTGCCCACCTGCTGTCTGAAGCACTTTTGTTCTCAGCCAAAGTGTACCCAAGCAATTTTAGCAAGGTGGGAACATACAAAATGACATGCACCAGTTGTCGAAATCATAGAACCAACTGCATGACGGTAACTCTGTCTCACTGAGCCTGTGAAGACACTCCCCGGTTCTTTACTGATTGCAATGAACGGGTTAATCTTAGCAGTTTCTAAAATGTTTCTTAATTCCTTTTATTTAATCTCTTCATTGGGGCTGGAACCTTTCTGTGAACTGTAAATAACAGATGCTGTTGATGAACCCATTGACACTGTACAAGTGACAAGTCACCTTTTTGTCTTGAATTGATGAACTGTTACACTTACTATGCCAAACCAATGTCTGTTTTTTAAGGATCAGAAACAAACCTACAAACTTGCACTTTACAATATTTATGGAACTTGTCTAACAAATGCTGTTGATATTGAACCCAGTTACTCCATTTCCTTTATGCCACACCAATGTCTGTTCATCACTTTATTTTTGATGGCACTGAACTGAAAATGTTAAATGTTTTTCTGTAAATTTAACTCATTAAAACTTGTATCAAACCAGTTTTTGTCTATGCTGTCAAAAGTGGATTAGTTATGTTCCCAGTTTTTATATGGGATGTCATCACTTTATAATATATCATATATCAGAATATTCTATTACTGTTAAGCCCACTATGAATATTAAAATACACACAACCATGTTTCCTGTATCATACAGCTTTTCTACTGGGAGGTTTACAACTTATTCTGAGTCAATTTACCCAAGTTTGTCACTAAACCACATAGGCCTACTTGGAATACCCCTCAGATGTCTGAATGGCACTGATCTCACTTAAATGTTTATGGAACCTTTCTGTGGACTGTGAATAATGCTGTTGATGGAACTTTTCTGTCAACTGTGAACTATATTTAACTCATTAAACTTGTATCAAACTAGTTTTGTCTATGCTGTCAAACATGGATTATGTTCCCAGTTTTAATATCGGACGTCAGGTCACTTTATATCATATCAGAATATTCTATTACTGTTAAACCCACTATGAATATTAAAATACGCTAAATCATGTGTCCTGTATCATAGCTACATGTATGACCTTTGCAGCAAAAAAAAAAAACTGTGAGAATCTGTTCGGTATTCAGTGAGATATGATTAATTAAGTGCTGACAGCTCATCTCACCGCCAAACAGATTACACTGAGTGGAGTGGATGACCGGTCCAAGATGGCGGCTCCAAATCTCGTCAGCGCTAGTAAGGAGTAGCGGTCGATGCGGCGTCTATGTATATTATGTCTATGGATATCCTGGTCACAACCTAACTTAATGTGTATTTCAGGCATGATTTATGCAGGCCAGATATTTGTTTATTTTATGCAACTGTGCGGATTGATTTCCAGCAAACACAGCGAAGAGAAGATTGGGGTCGCGTGCTGAAGCATTTTTTTAGTGACTTCGTCATAATTTTAGCAGTTTGGATGGCAAACAAAAATTAGTCAACCTTCAAACATTTCCCAACGTGTTTTGGTCCTTGTAAACCACCTTTAGGCTACAATGATACCACCATTATGTGAAAACATAGTTAAAGACAAGCCTGTCCATGTTGTGTAGTGGTTGGTGTTACCATCTTAGCTTATGTTATGGTATGACTAGCAAACCCATCAAAAACAGCTGATCGTTACAGCAGTCAGATGGTCCCCCTGCTTGCCCCTTGTGTTAAGACAGTTATATTAGTTCAGGTTGATACCAGGCTCTCACACACACACACAGAGAGAGAGAGACACACACACATTGAATTTTAGGGGATACAAAAGAACATTTATTGCACGCATATGATGTATTTGTATTTGATCCAACAGGCGTGCTGATCGGAAACCAAATCATAACTCTCGAGTCTGCTGTTGCCATTTCCCCAAAGGGAAGGACCGCCTGCCGGGTTTGCTTGCAGTACGCCCTGCACCCCAGACTAACACCAGAGCCCGTCTACGGAGAGCCTGGCCACTCCGTATTAAGTCCCATTGTACCGAATTTTGGTTGCAGTTCCACTGGGGGCGATCGCCATGAGTGCAAAATGAATGGGAGTCAATGGAGCTAGACGGCTAAGTTTGTCTCTTTGTGTGATTTGATTGTAGTTTGTATACTTCAAAATGGGTTATAGGTCAAAAGTTGAATGAAAAAGTACTTATGTCCTTTCGATTTCTTACAGGTTGGGTCGTTGTTAAAAAGCCTACCATAACACGCTAGCATTGTGCTAATGAATGACGTCAGACACGTTTGAAAGGCTTTTTAGTACAATTAAGTGAGGGGATTAGCTCAAATGGTAGAGCGCTCGCTTAGCATGCGAGAGGTAGTGGGATCGATGCCCGCATCCTACAAGAAACTATTATCTGGCAACATCTTATCATATGAGCAATTTTTTTTTATCAAACCACTGCCTTCCAGTCCCTTTTAGGGAGTTCAACTCATTGATTAGGGCTATCCCCACAGGGATGACCCAATCTCCAAATATGCAGATGTACAAAGTGAGTGTTCCTTTTGTGGTGATGTAGATGAAACTTTAGTTCTTTAGTTTGTAAAAAACTGAATTGTTTCTTATTGACCTTAATAAGTACCTTTTTGATCATTTAGATAAAATTACTCCCTTAGTATGAAAGATATATTTTTCTATTATGAAAACCATGAAAGAAATCCCTTGAATATGTAGTTAATTTCTTTATTTTGCAAGCAAAATTTTTCATTCACAAGCAAAAATAGCAAAAATCGCAGCCTTCTTTCCCTTTATTTTCTTTAGAAATGGATACGCTTGTGAATACCTTACAGGTAGTTAGAAACAACTCAAGAAATTGTGAGAAATTGTGGTGGAAAAAAGCCTCTACCAGAACCTCCAATTAAACACTCTGAATCAATGTAATCCATGAAGAACAGTCTGAGATGAGAAGTAGCCGCTAAAGGCCTTTATTTCACAAATCCTCCAGTATACAGCTCCGAACACGCAGAGACTAAGTACAACCAGGCAGGAGATGTGAATGGATGGATATCCTCTGCAGCGGAATCCAGGCCTCAGGTGAGAAGATGCGCAAATTCTGAAGTCCACTCCCTTGGGAGCCAACTTTTATACCCGCTAAAGCTGGTGTTAGAACACCACCTTCTCAGTAATTTTGGCCAATCCTTGACCAGGTGTCTGCCCCATATGCAAATGGAAGACACCTCTTTAGCCAATCAGCGTTTACCCAATTATTCATATTGGTGGATAAGTTTACCGTATTGTCCATAAACATAATGTGCACCATTTATTTGGTACCAGACGAGTCTATTAGATTACATACAGAAGGCCTGTTTCCTGTCTTGGCTCATGCACGACATCATCCCTTGGTGCCTGACTGGCCATACATTCGTCTCCAGAAATTCACCACAAAATCCCAAGCTAAACAGTAGCTAGTTTTCATCAAAATCCATCTTTTTTTTTTTTTTTTTTTTAGAAATGGAGATATAGCGTCTTTTATGAAATATGTGCTGTTTGAGCCTGTCACTTACATTTCTGGGTCAATGACTATTAGAGGTGTAAAGATTAACCAATACGTATCGGTATCCGTTTTTAACGTGTAAGATACGGCTACATCGATACGTGAAACCCCATATCGGAATAAAACTGAAATGAACCGGTCGTTATACATGGGTTTCCCGTTTACCAACAAAACTAGATGCGCGCGCAGCCGTGAGGCAGAAGACGCTTGGTGGCCGTCCACAACGTTATAAACTTAACCTAAATAGTCGGCTGCTGTAAGCTACAATCGGATTTTTTGTATACCCCTGTTGTCTCAATGATAATAACATCTCATTTCAGACTATATTTCAAAGTTTGACGTTCATTTGGATTATTAATGTAACATCGTATTTTGTCATTTTTGGCTAAGACATGCATTCCGTTAGGGATATTGAACATATTTAACATTCTCTAACCATCGTGATTTCGAATTGGTGCAGTTTTCAGCACAAAAACTCATTTTATTCTTTTGCTCCTTTTGCATTGCTCTATGTTGTTCTATGGTGGTTTCTGCCTCTTGGTTGCGCACACATGTTTTCGTGAGGTTCCATAGAAATCCATGTATACAGCTCTGGTTGCAACAAATCACTCATTATCATAAACTGTTTGTGAGTGTTAAAAGGTTTCTCATATTTTGCTAAAATATAAACACTTTTACAAATGTCACGTTTAACGTCGAGAAGACATAAGTATGCCTACATCGCCTTCTCCGATAGCCGTCACCGTGTAGCCTACGATTAGGCTACTTATTGAGACATTGGCTAAAAATGACAACTTCTTGGTTATTTTAATCTCGTGATCAGACTGTGTCTATTGTTAAATGTTTAACTGATGACTAATGCCCAAAGGAAAAAAAGACCAGACACACATAGATTTTTATCAATCCAAGAGTTGTTTTCTCTTTCATAAAAAAGACATCTCAATATTACAGTAAAAATATACAATTTCTATTAAACATCTAACATCTTTGGTTATATTGGGTGTGTTCGAAACGGAAGACAGCTGCCTGCTACATCCCTCCCTACATAGAGAGCTGTCGCACTAGACATGACTTGCCAGATATCTTAAAAGACAGTTGGTTTTGAACTCTCTATAGAGTGGTGAAGTCCCGCCCCTTCCGTTTGCCTCCATGGGACCTATCTTTCAAAAAAATTTGAACGGCAGTCTAAGGCGAAAAATAAATTATTTTCTGGTCCCGGTTGACTTGTACCTTGAATTACCCATATGATGTTTGTCAATTTTAAAGACAATTTTTCATGTAAAGACATTTGCAGTTTGTTTCGTAACTATTGAATTATAACATTGTGAAAGATCGTAATTCCAACGACTACAAACCCATCAGTCGCGTTAGTGACGTTAGCTCATTCACAGCCACACTAGATTGTACAAGCATACCAGCAACAGGTCTTAATTGGGCTTTCCTTGCCGAAGAAAATACCATGAGTCAGAGGATTAAACACATCAGGTAAGTTGTATTCGTCCATAGACTGTACATTATATACTGTTAAGTGACATAGCAGGCAGCAAGATGCAACCGTTAACTAGCATAACAGCTCTTATCGTTTCATTACATTGGTGACGTTACATCGCTCGAGACGAGATGTAGTCCACCGAGTGGATTCTCACAAAACCAACATAACTTTTGAAGTCTATCGAACAACAGTACTTTCTTGACGTGAAAAATTATCTTTTAAATTCACACACATCATATGTGAAATTTGTGGCACAATTCAAACTGGACCAAAAAATAATTGTTATCTCTCCATTAACTCCCGTTCATAATTTTTTGAAAGATAGGTCCCATGGACCGGAAGTAGAAGGGGCGGTACTTCACCACTCTATTTAGATGGCGACAATGTGTGGCATCATCATGTCAACGTTACGTCTATACATAAACATTCTATACTCCGCTCGAAGATCTTTGGGTCCCTACCGTCAGACGTCCCGTAAATTTTCCGACTGTCACCACCACTTTTTGTATGCTGGTACCGTCAGTATGTAGACTACCGTGACTGCCTTGGTCCTTCACCAGCTGATGGAGTTGGAAGAAGAGGAAACCCTCCGCAGACGAGCCCACCAGAGACGTCTCAAGATGCTAGCTGCGTATTGGCATCTGGCGAATATCGAGGTGAGCCCAGCGGCAACTTAAGCCAGAACATTAATGTGACCTCCTGAGGTAAATGTATAGCAGCTAGTGTAGCGGTAACAGTGGCTAACGTTACCTAGTAGGTCAAATATAAAGGCTATAGTCCTATGTAATTATCGACATATTAACAGTATATGAGCGTCTTTGCTAACGATAACACTAGATTTACGCCGTATGGCTTTACTATATAAACTGTTAGCCTAATTGTGATGTTTCTGTAGGCTACTTCTTATTGAAGTCATTACTCAGTCGCTTTTAGCCAGAAAGCTCACTGATAATACTATAAACATACACTTAATCAGTAAAGAAAAACCGCAATAGAGATATGTATAAAACACATTTGTGAAATGATGCAGTGATAGATAGTGATACAGTTATACTAGATTCAACTGAAGATAACAGACATGTACACCATAATGGCTACATACAGAAACAGATAGTAATGCACAAAGCACAACATTGATTAAAGACATTTATTGACATCGATAAACATTATTTTACATCATTGAGTCTCACAGTTTATGCCAAGATGAACAGGGCCGTGCCTATCCTCAGGCTCTTTGACGAGGAGGAAGAAACCAGGACAGATTTTAGGCCGAGCAGGGCCTCCATCACAGATCTACTGGTGTTGCTGCAGCAGGAGCGGCATCATGATTGGGGTACAGTAATTGAAGTCCTGGTGTTCTTGTTTTGGTTGGCCAGCGGGTCATCCTATCACATTGTATCCCGGGCATTCGATATGCCTAAGTCTACGGTGCACAATGTTGTTCTGTCCATGATGCCAGGGTCCTGAGGAACAGCCCTCTCTACCGCCGTGCCATATTATCCACCCCCGGGTACGTTCTTGTTGGGTGATGGAGGCTACCCCTGTCTGGAGCAGCCCATTGGTCTCCTCACGCCATACAAGAACCCTATTAGTAGTGCTGCCGCGATTTAGTCGACCTAATCGACCATGAAAATTAGTCGACGGAATTTTTTTTTAGTCGAAGAGTCATTATACTATTGACCGCCTATTTATTTTTGGTCTCAAATGGCTCACTGTAATGTTATATTAACTCAATGTTATTAACTCTTGAAAAGTACAATGACTTAGCCTAGAAATCTAGACGCGACCCTAGCGGCAGCAAGGGCTAGTCTACCAACTCTCTGTTGGCTTGTGAGCTCCAGAAATCGAAACTTAATCAGGCCAATGAAATCGTGTATAGAGTCGTTAGGTGGGCTTAACATAATGATTGATGGCAGAGTTGCAACGGTTTGGCTTGAATTCCCTGCTACTTGAAAACAAATAAGATGGATGTTGCTGCTGGCGAACAGTGTGACATGAGTTAAGCTTTTATTAAGTTGCCAAACGTTTGAACTAGCCAACTAGCTCCGCTGGTGGGAAACGCATGGGACTCATAGCACTGCTGCTGTCCTATTGCGTGCAGAGGGAATTTGAAAGACAACTGATTATCCCGCCCCTCGAACTGAGCACTGCGAACGGTGAGTGCCCAGACCCTACATTTTAATGTGGGTCTGGCTCGTCAGGCTAACAATGACTGTCTTTGGATGTTAAACAGGCTACTAAGACTTTGGCAGTGCACGCAAGTGTTACCGCCAGCAGAAAAGCTGTGTGCCTGCCTGCTTTCAGCGCAATTCATTATTAGGCAGAGGTAAGTGGGGGGAGCTAAGCTAGTAGGTTACGCTAGTCCAGACTCTGAGCCCGTCTACGGAGAGGCCACCCCCCCCCCCGACTCTCTAGTAATCCCATACAAACCGAATTTGGCTGCAGTTCACCAGAGTTCACCTAGATGGCAATCGCGGGCGAGTCCAAAATACATGGGGTCCTATGGAGCTACATGGCTACATTTATTGTTTTTCACCTATTTAACAACTGAAACCCTCAGATTTTTTATTTTATTTTTCTTAAAATGGATATGGATTATCAATCAAAAGTGAAATAATCCGGGAGTCATGTCCTTTCGTTTTCTTACAGGTTGGGTCGTTGTTGCCCATAACACGCTAGCATTGAGATATGCTATGCTATGATCATGCTAATGAATGACGTCATTGATACGTTTGAAAGGCTTTTTAGAACAATTAGGTGACTTAATACTAATGTGTCATGGATGATAATACTAATAATTAGGTGATATAATACTCAACCAAGTGTATTGTCTTTGTCTCCCCTTTCGAATACAATATTCAAATTACTTAAAAAAAAATTATATCCCGAGAAAAGTAGATTTTGAGGGGTACAGCTCCATAGACATCCGTTCATTCTGGACTTGCCCGCGAGCGCCCCTAGATGCAGTACCACACTGGAAGAGTTCCGAGAGTGAAGGTTCTCCCCTTATTAGACATTCTCTGCTAATATATATTGTGGAAATTTAAATAAATGAAGTGAAGAGTGTCTCACGTTGACAACGCAACGGCGCGTCATTACTGTAATTCATTCATACAAAAAACGTTAAAACGAACATGCCGCCGCCCGTGATATCAACAATCAAGGTGCGTGTCATTTCCCATGGTCAATAAGTCACTACGCATATTTTTTTAGCGTTCAAGCCAACTGATAAAGTGAGGTAACCTATGTGGTAAGACGCTCAAAGTGCCTGTAGCCTACTTGTTGTGAACATGCTGATGTTACGGTGTGTTTCCACACAACGAAATTTCGCGTCGCTCTCATTGAGGTTGAATGGAGACGAGTTGGGCGAAATGAAAGCAAATCGCCGAGGCAGACGAAACAAAGTTGGCCAAAGTTTAACTTTATTTAAATGAGGACCATTCGAGAACCAATCAGGTCCGCGTCTTTGTGTTTGGAGGCGGGAGTTACAAAAAAGTCTGACCAAGATGGCGGAGACTACCTGAGCTGTAACACAAACATTTGTATGTGATTAAAATGTTTCTACACGAACATTGGCACTTGTATCACGAATTGTGGTTTATATGCCACACGAACTTAGTCAGAGCACATACACCACTAAATAGACCACTATATATGTTAGTTTAAGCACTCGATCTTTTTAGCTACGTAGCTGACAGGCGAAATGCTAGTATTTTAGGACATTGGATTGCATTGTAAACCTAGCTAGACAGCTAGGCTACATGCTGCAACACAGGTATGAAATATATTATGTCTTATTGACCTTGTTGTTTCTATGAACATGAATTGTTGTTTATAGGCAACATCAACTTAGTCGAGGCATAAAGACCCCTGGATATCTTCATTAAGTACTTAAACGTTTGAATTAGCTGATTAGCCTAATTAGCTCAATTGCCACCACTGGCTAGACACTGCAGTCAAAAGGTTAGCGGTTTCGCCGTCACGCCCCCGAGGCGAAATTTCACTGGCCGAAAATCGCGAGGTGATTCGCTGTGTGGAAACACCCCATTTATTTTCACCGCTCATTTGCAAAGTCCTCAGCTACCGTTTTGTTTTTCTCAAACTATGGGCTGCTGATCAAGGAACATTCCGGGGCTTAGACCGATTGAAAAAACCGCGGAAAAACGTTTCTGCAATCAGTAGGAAATACTTGCTAATTTGGTGTCATCAAACATAGAGGCATACAATTAAATGGTGGTATTAGCGTTCATTCAATGTGCGATAGAAACTGAAACCATTTGATAACGTTGGTAGCAAAGCTCCAATTCAACCTATTCAGGCTATTTAATTATGAAACTACAGAACAATGTGGATTCATGCAACTTCCATAAAAACAGAGCACAGACTATAAACACTATCTAGATTGTATAGTCAAATTTGAATAACATGGCCAAAAGCTTGTGGCATAATTAAATATGTCAATATTCTTTCCATTTGCCTACGTATGATGCTTGCATGAGGGAAACATCCCAAAACGATGACACCCATATAATTGCTGTTGTTTTGAGAAGTATTTATTATGCAACCGTGCAAAAGCAATGGAACTATTGTAATTATATTTTACATTAGTAAAGCAGTCCTCTGATGTGCATATTTTCACAAACTTTTTGTTAACAATGTTAGCACTTTAAACACTGGCTGCTTTGAAGTGGGCATAACAATAATAATTGTGATGTGATATAATGATAATTTGATGGGAGGTGGGTTCATGTAGGTGGGCCCTATGACCCCAAAGTATTGACCGGGCCACAGGTCAAAGAACATGTCCATGGCAACACTGGCATACAAATAAAGTCTATCAAAGGTCTGACATTAGATCTGAAGGTAGCATTTTAAATGGGTGTTTTTTTTTTTAATACATAATGTTTTTGAACAGTTTACTTACAGTAATACAGCTTCTAACAAAAGTAGGGTGATATATATTTTACGTTTTCCCTTTAGTTGAGTTCAAAATAAAACGGACACAACAAAATAACAAACACTTCAACAAAAAAACAAAAATAGTCGTTTAGATTAGTTGACTAATCGAAAAATTATTTGAAAGATTAGTCGTTACAAAATTAGTCGTTAGTGGCAGCACTACCTGTTAGGGGAGTGGAGCAGAGGTTGGTACTCTATAAAGTATGTGATTTCAATTGAAATGTCAAACATTGCAATTATTCAAACATCAATTTATTTTCACCACTTACCTTCAGGTTTAATAGGCATTACTCCAGTGGTCGTTCGATAATAGAGCGGGTATTTGGCATGATGAAGACTCGGTGGCGGGCCATCTTCTTGCATGCCTTGGAGGTGGATGTCTCATTTGACCCAGACGTCATTGTTGCATGCACAGTGTTGCACAACATATGTCTGGGCAATGACGATGTCTTGCCATTGGACGACCTGGACCCTGACGAGCCTGGATGTGAAGCTGAGACTGCCAGTGGGATGGCCCTGCGAAACAGCATAGCAGATGAGTTGAACTTACGGATCCTTGGCACATACCCTACGGAAATCAGTTCACACTGTTTAATAACCTGTTGTTCATGTTCAGGAACATCGAAAGAAGCCTGGGTAACTTTCCAGTTATAGTTACTTGTTTAAGCACATTACTATTTTACTGTTAATATTTTTGAATTAACTTCTTATCCAGTGTATAGTTGTAAAATCAGAAATCAGTTCTTGCTGTTGATGTACATGTTGTTGAGTCAAAATGCTTTCATTAACACATTTACTCCAGTTATACTTCGAATCACTGTTAATGAAATCAGTTCACACTAAGCCTGGGCCCTCCCGAGGTTTCTCCCTGTGTGGGAGTTTTACCTCGCCACTGAAATTGGTGTAGAGATTTGGCTTTCTTGGGGAGCTTTAAAAAAACTAGATTAAGTACCGGTAGATAGATAATAATCCAATAAAGGGTTTTAAACTTATATAAACTCTGTTGTTGTGTCATGTTATCTGTAAAAAAATACACTTTACAGTAAATGTCATGTTTATCCCTCTTGCCTAGCTTAACTTAATTCACTTGTTATACCAGTTCCCCTATAGCTCTCAAAAGTGACAAAATACAGTATGCCTCATAAAAAAATATTTATTCATTTGTCTGCCATCCTCTCCAACACAGCTAACAGACGGGCAAACCGCTCGTCGGCTGCCCTCTGCCTCTCCTTCTCCATGTCCTCCTCCCTCTTGAACTGCTCCCTCAAAAAAGCAGCAAAACGACTTCTTTTCTGACCCCTGGCATCTCCCTGTGGTTCTCTCTCTGCTGGGGGGGGGGTCACGGCATCTGACGAGCATGGCTCTGTCTTCCTCATGGATGAGTTCGGGGACATGGAGGCTCGGATTACTGGTGGGGAGATGCCTGCCCCAGAATCTCATCCATGACACAGAACCATGGCCACAAGGCTGCTGTGTCCTCCCCAGCATCTGTCCCTGTCGGGGGGGTTTTCAGTTCCTACAGATAAATTAGGAGCATGTAATTAGCAATACAAGAATGGACAACAGTTTTCTAACTACCAGTAACATCATTTACTGTAACCAGTAACAGAATCACAGACGACCGTGTAGTAGTCTTAACTAATTTGAAATAATTTCATCCTACACTTTTATTTTTCTTAATGATCTATTGGTTCATAAATTAGCCTACATTGAAACATAAAAATGTTACTGTTGGGACAATGGTCTGGTCATACCTTGTATGTTTTTTTAAGGTTGTCCCACTTTTTACGGGCCTGTTGAGGGGTCACCTTCACAGCATTTAATATCCAGAGCTTTTTATGACGAGGAGCCACTTGTTTTTAAAGCATCCCTCTAACAGTTAACTAAAACTTACTTCCAACCATCCATGGCACTGTTTCTCTGTCCCGTGAAGAGCCGGTCTGCCTCCCCCCTTGCCTGGATGAACCTGGCTGTGTCATCGGATGTCCCTACGGGGAAATAACCGTCAAACACTAGTTAATTATTTTCTCACTACAAGATAACTTGATGCTCTTAATCAGATAACTATTTTGGTAACATAATGCTTTGTTTGTCGAGCCTAGGCAGCGGTGGCAGCAACCTATTGATGCTAACGTGATGTGAGAAATTACGTTAACGTAAACAGTGGTTAGCCTAGTCTTATCATCGTAATGTTAAGCAACAAGGCTGTTGACTACTAGATTGAGCTAGCAGCTTGGATTCAGATGATCATATCTGGAAATGAGTTAGCTCCATTGTGAATTCAAACACTGGCATTATGAAACTGGCAAAGATCTAACGTTAACTTGAAGTTCTTTTAACGTTACTGTGTTGCTTCTACGGACATAGTTACCGTTACGGTTACGTTAATTCCTGTTATAATGTTGGTTACATGCTGCTATTCTGACATGCCGCTACTTAGACATTGGCGTCTAATTGTCGAAGTGGCGGCATTAACATTAATTTTCAAGTGTCCCACTACTGCAATTTTTTTTTTTTCCATTGTCAGAGTAGCGGCACTTGACCTTTTTTCAAACCATTCCGGCATGAGCTCATTGACAGTGGCGTAGCCAGGATTTTTCAACAAAGTGGACTTTTGCGAAGTAGGGTGGGCCTTTATTTTTTTTATTATGACCGTCGCGCAGATTTTTTTCAGATTTTTTTTCGCACTACAGCGCATTGAATCAGTGCGTGCAATACCGGAGCTAGTGTGCGTGTGAGCTACTTTATCAGAGCGATATTGTCAACGTCAGTGAGTATTTGCATTAGATTATCGTCTAATTGCATCAAAAACGTTTACCCGAAATGAAGTGTTGGGTCTTCTATTCGCGGACCCTGATTCTGAAGGGGAATATCTGCCTTCAGAAAATGACGGTGATTCATTTAGTAAGGCTTCAGATGCGTCCCTGCCTTGCAATGATGCAGCTAGACAAAGTGAAAGTTTAGCTTACACCAAGCACAAACATTGAATTGTTTGCCCAATGTCAGTGGTGGGAATTATGTTTCACGGGGTCGGAGTGTTCATCGGGAAGTTAGCAGGCGTGTTAGTGGTGTGGCGAACGAGGCTGGAGGTAATGTCCATGTAGCGCTAGCTTCTGTCTTCTGACCGTGTGCCTCTCCGCAATCGCGGCGACAGTAACGTGGTAGAGCCTTTGTCTAATGCCACTGGGTATGTTACACGAGGTCGAAGTGCTCATAGGACAGTTAGGGGGGAACTTAGAGGCAGTGTGGGGAGTCGCAATGAGAATGACAGTAGGCCTAGTCCGAACTGCGCAAATTCTCTCCACTCGGCGCGTGCGCAAGGCAGAGCTGGCCATGCTGCTCGCAGCAGGAGCTGGGCAGGGGAGCCATTAGGCCATGCATAGTCTATCACAAGATGATGGGAATGTCGGCCCTGTATGGATAGGGATAGGGAGTCATTATCTCTACAGCAAAAGGCCTGCTACATAAAAAAAATGTCAGCCATTTATTAGTAATGATTTACACTGTTGATTTGCTATCTATTTCCCTGACCATTTAGGACATACACTATGTGTTCTTTTTGTGTGTTCATGTCCTTGTGATGTGTGTGTCTTTGTCAGCTAAGAAAAAAACAACAAAAAGAAAAAAAATACTAATATTGTCTCTTGTCTCGTCTCGTCACATCTGTGCCTTGCTGTGGCAAGTGAGCTTTTGAACTAAACGGGTCTTGTCTACTTGTGTTTGTGTGTCATCTGAATAATACATATATGTGCCCCATACATGGAATCAGAGTGCCTACTGTATGTAGAAAATGGAAAATCTCTACAGCAAAAGGCCAGCCTACCGCTACATGAATTTGGTTTGTTTCTGCCATTTATTAGTAAGGATTTACACAGTTTGTTTACTACTTACTATTTACCTGAGCATTCAGTATTGTGCAATATAGCATACAGAAGGTGAGGGACATTTTGGGGGTAAAGAAGTGGTGCATTTTATCATTCAAACATGCAACTTTTCATAAAAATTCTATAATCCTAGATGGCCGCCACCATATGACGTCATAATATGCAAATTATGTATAAACATTTAATCTCTACATAAACTTTGGGTCATCACTTTTAAGATATAGCCTTTTAAAATGAAGATGTCAAAATCGAACGCGTTTAAAAAAACCTCTGGTGCCTAAAGGGTTAAGGGGGCATGTCAACCTATCCCATTACCACTTATTTCATGTATAGCGCCACCTAGTTAAAAATGAAAAAGCAAAACATGGTGTTTTCATCACAATATCTCTGGCTGACATGGTCAAAACTGCACGAAATTGAAATTCTAGGATCATTATGACACCCTCTGAATGCATGCCAAGTTTCGTGGACTTTCGTTCATGGGGGGGGCCTTACAATAAAATAATTTATGTGTACATTTAGTGACCGTTACACCAACAAGGATTCCCGGGACACTGAAAGACCGAGTATTACCGAAACTTGGTGGGCATGTAACCCCACATGGATAGCATGGAACCATCGCTTTTCATTTTGATCCTCAAAACACAAGAATCAGTCAAGGACTAGCTTATTGTTCGTAACGAAAAAGTCCAAACTTCAGGTCCTAGAGCCTTATTCGTGCTTCTTATTTATTTTTAGTAGCCTGGCCTGCACGCACAAGTTTGTTTGATGCATGGAGTTTCCGACCTTTTTCCCCTGAGAGCTTAGGGAATAAAAATGAGGAGAGCTACCTGTGTTTTACATAATGTGTAACATTTATTCACATGGCCAGTTCAAAATCACCTAAGGGTTTGACTGAAATGTGTGCCGATATCAATTATTGGGAAAAACATTGTTTGGAGTGGATGGCGGGTGGATTGTTGATGTAGCTGCAGGTGCAGATGACATGACTACAGCTCATCCATGCATCTAGAATGTTGGAATTTTATAGGATACAGGAACTGCAGAGATAAATTGAAAATGGGGGTTGGTAATGTCGCAATAGCGGTAGACTACTAAAAAAAGTAGGGGCATGTCTAAATAGAGGCATGTCGTAATAGAGGGTTGTCGTAATAACGGTTGGACCCCTATAATGGTTAGCTAGCTGGCTAACAATTGTAAAATTTGCAGAGGTGGAAAGTAACTAATTACATTTACTCACGTTACTGTATTGAGTTTTTTTTGTGTATTTTGTATTTTTTAAGTAGTTTTTAAAATTGGTATTTTTATTTTTACTTGATTATGTTTTGAGCTAAAGGAACACGCCACCCAATGTCAGTAGTAATATGTTCTTACCTTAACTTTCACAAGTTGAGTCACACCTCTCCCGTGTCGGTACGTGCACTCAAACGCTCTGGCGCGCGGCGCGAATGTGTTAGCATGTTGCTTTGCTAGCGGGTTCAGACGTAGCCACATACAGTTGCACAAGTAGTTGATAAAAATGTGTAAGGTCACACAACATGAAACGTGTCGATTTTCCAAGCGAATAAACAGGAGAACTACAATGTGTGGCCCAATAGCACTTGGTAGTACTTCGACCTAGCGTAGTAATATTAATTAACACCTAATTGTAGATCCTATCCACCACAGAGTTTAGAATCCATGCTGGATCGACCCCTCAGCCTCCCCCTCCCCTCACACACGACACACAAACACGCATTTCCGTAAATAGAGACAACCTGGCCTGCTGGCGTTAGTTTGAGCTGACTTAGCAAAGTAGTAGGTAGTGGTAAAACAGATTGTGAAATCATGGTTATAACATGCATTGTGAAGGGTTTGCTCTCAGCTTTTCTCACCGGAAGATTAGACCACATCAGGGTTTCGCCTAAAAGATTCGGCCACACCAGAGATTTTCAAATTATCTACTGAGCAAAGTGGATCATCATCCAACGGTGTAAGTAAGCTATCATTTTGCATGGTATGTGGCTTGCCTGGAAGGGTTAGCGGTAGCGGTTTGATTTGCATGACGACTGAGCAGTGACAGAAATCAAGTATACAAAGCATAAACACTGTAAAGTCTGTAACTTTGTGTCAACGTTGTGTCAGAGATTCATTCATTCGTCATTTCAGCGAGTCGGACAGCCAGCCATTTCAATGAAGGCTTTATTTACATTAGCCTAGCTACTTTACATTACCATGCCCGATACCATGACATACATACGGGCAATGTTATTTTTATCTTAGGTGAGACACAGAGTACTGTCTATTTATGTAAATGCCCTGTAACAATACTTACTTTAAAGGCACACTATGCAGGTTTTTTTAGCTTAATATGCAAGTTTTTTAGCTTAATTTACCTTCATTTAACAGCTTCAGAGGATGGTTGGAATGGTTATATGACTTTTTTTCGGGTTGAATGGTGGCCGTCTTGGCCGCCCCTAGCCCTGAAGAAGTAGCATTGCTACGAAACGTCGGCTTTTTATAACTTTTAATACAAAGACTCAACACAGTGCTGGAACTTTTAAAATTCGATCTTAGAAGTTCTTACCTAAGCTATTTGGCTTTTTTAATATTAAAAAACGTTTAACATTTTAAATCTGATAGCTGTGGAGTTTCCCCTCAGAAATCGAGGACAATATTCTCTACAAACCACCAAGGACTCTTCACCACTGGATCAACAACTTCACCCTTCTCTATAAACTCATACTCATAGGCTGTGCAATAAAGTTTCTATTGGACTCTAAGGCTCACCTAACTGCTAAGGTGAGCCTTTTTACTTGGACTACTGCTTTTACTGAGGTAAGATTTCCTTCAGCTATCCCCTTTTAATCTTGTTTAAGCCTGTTTTGACTCTTTGACTCTCTACATTTTAGCTGTCCCCTTCACATTTTAGTCCTTCTCTTTTAATTAAAACTATTTTATTTGCCCTTTTTATACAAGTCATTTTACCACACTATTTCTGTTCACCTGCTTACCTATAACTACACACATTTACTTTAATCTCATATACCCCCCATGGTTTAGCCTAGCCTTACACTCACAGCCCTTTTCTTTACTTGTTCTTTTTCTTCCACCACTCACTTTAACTTCCTCCCTTCCCCACTCTTTAGCCCTACACCACACACACACACACACACCACACACCCACACACACTTTTCTTTCCTTCTCTCCTAATCCCTACCCCACATACATCTACAATTCTCCTATTCTAATTATATCCTCCTTTTTTTAATCTATTTTTAATTTTTTCTTTTGTTTTTTTACTGCATGTTTTGTCTCCATCCACCCATAACATGTCATGTCTGCCATGGTTCCCCTTCCCAAACACTTAGCTAGACCCACTCATAGACATCCCCTTAGACCCCAACCCCATCCTAGACCTACCGCACTCCTACCCACCCCCCCTCACACTTACAGAAATGCAATTTCCAACCCCACACAGAGGTTTTCCCTTACAATACCCTCCCCACTCCTACCTTCACATAACACGTCCTATCCTACCTATGCCCCCACCCAACACCAGATACAGTCACACACATAGACCCCCTAGGCCCACACATATGCATCCACCTTAACCTCCACTAAACCCCCCTCTTCGCACACACCCTACTCCACCACCAGACATGTACACTAGAGTGCGGATCGGGCCGCAAATTTCTGTCCGAACCCGGCCCGGCATGTCCGACAGTTTATGTCCGAACCCGACAGGCATTTTCATTTTGATGTCGAACCCGGCCGAGCCCGACGCAGATGATGCCTCAGTTATTCCCATGCTAGTGATTAAACGTTCACGTTTGTGGATAGCCTGTCTTTTTAGCCCATTAAACGGAACACACAACAAATTGTCTACAGAATCAGATGGCGTGCACGCATGAGGTCACACACAGCACATTAACACAAGAGGCCCAAGCAAGCATAGCCTAAATAGAATTCTTGTCTTACCATTGACGAAAAAGTCTTAAAATGAACTGCAACAGTCGTTGAAACTACAGTGCCTCTGTCACTGATCCATATGCAGCATCGGCGTTAATTGGGGCAACTTCGAGGAAATCCTCATCCAGTTGAACGAGATCGACCTTATAGCCCTCACGGGTAGCCTATGTCTTTACCACAGTATGCAACGCGAAATAATCTTAAAATCTCCTGATAGGCTAACAACTTTTTTTTAACGTCACCCAAGACTGTGCATATGTGCGATGTGCATAACCTTTGTTTATGTAGTGGGAGACGCGATGACAAGCTGCGTGTGCATTTCAGGCTGCATGCCTGAAATGCGTTGTCATGATAAACAAATCTTGCACACAGGAAGAAAGCTATTACAATAGGTCTTTTTTACATTTTACTTTATTCTCAAAAAACAAACGTTTGAATCATGTAAAGCAGACCTGTTGGTTACCCAACATAATGAGGAATTTAAATGTAAAGCTTCCAATGCATATCGCCCCCATGTGTCCGAACCCGACTACAGTTTCTAAATATTTGTCCGAACCCGACCCGACCCGTCGGGTCCCGTCGGGCTCGGGTCGGGTGGCCACACTCTAATGTACACAAACACTCTCAGACATGAACCAGATCCCCTCACACGCCAACAAGCCAAACAATACTTTAAATTAATCCAAGTCACACATCACAAACAGATCAGACACACAGCTCTGGACACACACTTTCCCCACAGGCATGTACAGACAGCTCACCAAACTCACAGAATTTATCAAACCAGCCGCCCCCACACCCCAGACACTAGAATTACTCAGAAACAACACTACACAGTGGATGGAACAGAACATGCAGATTTTACAAAACCACACCTCACAAATTTTAAACTTTACTACACCTTCAGCACCTTTTTTTAACAACACAGCTTTTTCAAATGGCGTGGTGGCTGGACCAGGAAGAGGTACCAGAAAAGATTCACCGACTCCACTCTTCCCACAGTTCACCTGGCCCTCAACCCCCCTACACCCGCCCCTTTGCCCATACCCCCTCCGTCCCATACCCCCCCACCTAATTTAACATGCCTCTCAGATTTTCTACCACTTTCATCCACAACTTCACCATCACACACAATCACAGACACGTTAGCTCAAACACTTCCCAACCCTACTTCCACTTCCCCTCCCACTTCCACCCTTCCAACCATACACAATCACAACACACCACCAGGATCCACCAACTTACAGACTCACACACATACAACACTGACAGTTGACACACACACTACACCACATCTACCCTCCAGCACTCCTGCTAACACGACCACACACCTCTCCCCCTACATAATATCACAAGCACATACAGCAGAACCACTACCCCAGCGTCCCACATTGAGAGTCACAACACAGTTTCACCACACAGCCAACCTGAAGCAAACACTACCCCCACCACCACACACTCACTCAGGCCAACACATACACAACCCCCCCACCATTTAGTAGTACACACCCTTGATAATATAGTTTCCTTATCCCCACAGCACCCACCAGAGGAGGAGGGAGACTCCGGCCCTCCACAGCTGGAGGGGTTGATGGCGAAAAGGCGGACTCATCAAGTCAAGCGATTTGTCACAACCGCAGCTGAACCCTCTCCATCAAAAGCTGTGGGACCGCCGGAGACACCCAACCCTCCTATCCCTTCCACACCCCACACCTCACCACAATCCATCTCCAACCTCCTCTTACAACCCACACTACCCACTACACACCTCTTCCACCCCATTTACCACCGTGCCCTCAGAATCCATCCCGATATACAAATTGACAGTTACCCTGGAGCCACCACCTACCACTTTGCCAAACTTTTACAGAAAACCACCCCCCTTCCCCAAGTGAAGTCGGTGGTCTTGTCAGTGGGCCTCAACAACAAGGACCACGACCCCAAAAACACCAGCATCAGACAGTTCCTCATCCTCTACAAACATGCTTCTACAGTTTTCCCCAATACACATTCCACTTATTCATTTTTCACCCCGCCTCACTACCCAACAGAAGGCCAATCTTACTCACATTAACAACTTTATAACTTCCCACTTCCCCCACATCCCCCCAGACACCTTCCACACCACCCAACATAACATACAATGGACACCCCATACAGCTCATACAATCTTTACACACTGGTGCCAATATTTACATTTTCAATAACTCCACCCATAACCCTGGCCCCCCCAACTCCCACCCCCCCTCCTGCACATTCACCCCCTCCACCCACTCCCACCCTCCCTCATGATTTAATCATGAACCTTTCCACCCTTTTCCAACCCACTTCCCCACAACGCTCTCTGTTGGAAAGGGGCTTACATTCATTCCACACACCACTTTCATGGACGGAAGGAACTTCAGAGGGTACCTACACCTTTATCACTTAAAATACTCCATCACTTTTCCTCAGAGGGACACCTACACTCCCACCCCTTTCCTCTCCCCTCCTTGGGAACCCACACTTCACAATTAGATAAGAAATGGTTAAGCACATTCACAGGGACAGGCAGGGCACTCAATTCCTTTCTCAGACACCTCCCTCCCCCCCCCACCAGTAACCTCACACTAGCAGAAAAAACAGGCCATTTCACAACTCACAAACAATAAATTTATAGTCATCAAACCCGGTACACAAGGGTTCCAAAATTGTAATCATGGACACCCATCACTACCTCACTGAAGCACACAGACAGCTCAACAACACCCAGTTTTATACACCCATAGCACAGTCCACCCAACCCTTGGCACAGTCTGAAATCTGCCGGTTAGTCACCTCACTTTATCAACAACACTTCATTAACCATAAACAAAGTATATTTTTTTACAAGGACGGACCACCCCGACCACAACAATTCTATCTCCTCCCCAAAATTCACAAACCCCCACACAATTGGACAGTTCCTCTCCAGGTTCCTCCTGGTCGTCCCATTGTGTCAGACTCTAACAGCACCACATACAACATTTCCATCTATATTGACTCATATCTTAACCCCCTTTCCAGACACCCTCCTACCTCAAGGATACATACCACTTCCTCACTAGGCTTCGACCCATGGCAGTCCCACACCACACTCACCTCTTCACTTTAGGCGTGAGATAGCCTTTACACCAATATCAACACCCCGCCGGATTACAAGCAGTTCAAAACACTTTTCAAAAATACCCAGACCCTCACAGACTGGACACCATCCTCCTGCAACTTTTAGAAATCTGTCTCACTCACAATGATTTTAACTTTGACAATAAACTTTATTTACAAGTACACGGGACTGCCATGGGTCAACGCTTTGCACCTTCCTACGCCAACATCTATATGAGTGAGTGGGAGCAGCCAAGTGCCCCCTTCAACCCACTTTTTACTTTCGTTTTCTGGATGACATCATTGGAGCTTGGCCACACCCCCTACAGGATTTCAACACTTTTTTAGACACCTTAAACTCACATCACCCATCCATCTCACTTAAGGCCACTATTGACCCACACCAGATACATTTTCTAGACACCATCATCTTTTTCACCCCCATTTCACCTCCTACACATAAAACTTTTAGTTCCAAAGTTTATTTTAAACCCACAGACACTCACTCACTTTTGCACAAGCACAGTAATCACCCCAAACACACATTTAGATCCATAGTTAAATCACAAATCATCCGCTGTCATGTGCAATTCTGTGGATGGTACAAAATTGAAGTCACTTATTCTTGAAATTTTGCAGAAAGCCAAAGAGATTGGATTGCATGTTACAGCAGTTGCATCTGATATGGGGGCTTCAAACCGTTCATTGTGGCAGAGTTTTGGAATAGTGTCCTCTAAGTTTAGTGTGACAGTAAACAAAATACCTCATCCCATGGATGAGGGCAGAGTCCTTCATTTCATCGCTGATGTGCCTCACATCATCTAGAACATGAAGGCTGCCCTGGTTAATGGAAATGACATCACATTAGGGAAAGACATCATTGAGAAGTTTGGGTTCAGATCTAACAAAGTCACAGTGGAGCATGTGAAGATGTTACATGATTTTCAAAAAGACCTAGACCTTAAACTGGCACCGAAACTCAACGACAGCATACTGACACCATCACACTTTGACAAAATGAAAGTCTCCAATGCTCTTAACTTCTTCATCCATGCAGTGAGTTCCGGTTTGCGCTACTTGGTGGATGCTGAAGGATATGATCCAGACCTACGTACTACGGCATGGTTCTTGGATTACTTTAACAGGTGGTTTGACCTGATGTCGAGTCGACATCCTGTCATGGCATTCTAATCTCCTCTCCAGAGGACATACACTGTGCTTTTCACAGGACTGTCTAGAAAATCTCTGGATGGATCCGGATGAGGAATCCAACCCCCACTGCTCTTGAGTTCAAGCAGGCACTGAAAATAATCAATTTTTAAAATGCCTCACAGTAGTTATGAGTTAGATGATCGTACTTTCCTTGCGGAGTTCCTTGACCAGTCTTTGACCTCAGGAAGAAGAAGCCCGGCCATTACACCACCAGTCAGTCTTGAGTTACATGATTTACCATCCTCTTCAGGCCTGGCCGATGCCGAAAAGAGCAGCTTGCATGACGTCACTGGTTACTGTGTGAACAAAGTGCTAAAAAAGATAAAAATGTGCCCAGAGTGTGTCAAGGCTGTTAAGTCTGCAAGTCCTGTCAAAGCCCTGTGGCAGAGACTTACTGCACTCAAACTAGGGCTGGGATAAACTATTATAAAATATTATTTTTTAAACGATTAATCAATTAATCTAACAATTCATTTTTTTCAGTCCGATTCGATTTCGATTAGATCATCTCCTCATTAATTTACTAATAGCAACTTATACATGTTTATTTACATATCTGAATGAATTAAACATGAATTCTTTAACATTGCAATATATGTTTATTGCTCTTAAGATTCCAAAATAAAAGACTACAAGTGCAAAGTAATGCATTCTTAGTCAGAGGTAGCATTCAATAAAGTTCAGTAGTGTAGGTCTAATTAAAATAACGGTTCGTACTTCTCCTTGGGACAAGCACGTTTGAGTCTTGGAAAACACCTTTCCATTTACATCGGGATTTTGCAAACATTCAGATAAAATGAGCCCTGCATGAGTAACGAAATACAAGCAGCTGTAAGTAAGCATGCTAAACTTGACATCCAAAAAGTATTCTAACGTTAGCTTAGAGATACTGCTTGATTGCATACTGTAACTTAACTTAGTTTAGTCTCCTCAATGTACTATGTTGTGATAAGACCTTAGCAGAGTTTACTTTAACTTTAATGCAGCAGTTTTGAACAAATTTGTGCAGCATGGTCACAATGCTAAACGGATTTAATAGCAATTTAGCCCACTGTGTTCTATGCAGTGCTTCTATGTGGCAACAACAATCCTTCAACAATCGTGAATATTTTGTTATTCACGAGGAAAGGCTGCGTGAGTAAAAAGTGCAGCTCAATGAAATTATTTTATCTTATCTTTAATTTAAATAGTAGGCCTACAACATAGAACATCAATGTGTGCTGGAAGGTTTTGATTTTGTGGCGCCCAGCCACAGATTATTCAACGTATGGAAAACACTGAAGGTGTAAAGTTAAAAATATTAAGCACACGTTATGCTTGACGAATCGACGCGCATATTTTGCGTCGACGTCATCGATTACGTCGACGCGTTGTCCCAGCCCTAACTCAAACAGTATAAGGACCAGTGTTTAGTCTTGCACAGATGAGTGCTGGAGACTTTTTAAGAGGGCAGAGCAGCTGTTTAGGGCCAGTGAGGGTTAACTGTCTGGTAAGGTAAATCTGTTGACACAACTTGTCGATCAGGCTGAACATCACACCCAGGACATCAATTTGCCAACCTGCCATGGACTGAAACTTCTTCTGAACCTTCTGGTCCAGTTTTTCACTGCAAGGTTGCATTTCTATGCCCGGAAAGAAGGACGACAGAGAAAAGAGAACATCAAGAAAAAACAGCCAGGGGGTGCACTATGGAGCGAGATAGCTGTCAAAATATTTGTGTCCATAGATTTGATACACGTGCGTATTTGTCTGTAGTTGTGCATAAAACAAGCAGTGCTGATTATATCGCGACTCTTTTCGTAGGCGGAAGACACGTGTCTACGGAAGAAAGTGTCCTAAATAAAACAGTAATTTCCTTCTGAAATGAATGCCTATCTCCGTTATCATGTCCTTTCACAACAGCATGCTAAATTAAAACATTATTTTGGGATGAAATGTGGGTGATTTAATTAACCTTCGTTGTAATTGCTCACGTGAGATGACTTGTCTATATAATGGCCACAATCAACACGGACGGTGTTGGAGAGAAGAAAAATGGACAGAAGACGTAAACGGAGCTTCAGGCCCGATGAGGTGCGTCTCCTCATAGAAGAGATAGAGGCGCACAAAGGTGTGATCTTTGACCTTCTTCAAAGGTGCCCACACCAACCTGCAAAAGCAGAAGGTGTGGGCACAAATAGGAGAAAAATGGCCACTGTGTCAGGGACCAGGCGATCTGGAGCAGATCTCCAAAAGAAGTGGCAGGACTTTGCCAGTTTGGGCAAAAAAAAAAAAGCTGCGATTAGGCAACAAATAGCAGCAACAGGTGGAGGCAGCAGCTCTGCACCTCCTTACCCCCGAGGAGGAGATGGCCCTGGGTATCTTGGGGACAACTGCGTCATCGGGCATCCCTGGGGGGGTCGATGTGATGGGGGGCATAGATCCACAGCCAGGGACCTCGACGGAGCCACTACCCTCATCCCAGGAACCCCCTCACTCCTGCTGCTGCTCCTCCTATTGCTGCTGCTCCTGCTGCTACCAGCTGCCAGTGCAGCCCAGGACCTGGTGCAGCTGGAGAGGGAGAAGCTGGGCGTGCTGAGGGAGCGGTGTGGCCTGACCAGAGAGGCGTCCAAGAGGGATGCCGAGTACCAGCAGCAGGTGCTATATATGAAGAGGGCCAAGTTGGACCTGCTGGCTCGACAGGTGGGACTGGAGGAGGAGAAGTTGGCTCGGCCCACTATTTCTGTGCCCATCATCCTCCCTGAGCAGCAAGGTGATACGTATAATTATGTAATGTATTGGGAATGTGTGAATGACACATCAGACATGAGCAAACTGTTTGGAGTGATTGGTCTTTACTTTGTGAATGTAATTTCACATGCATACTCTTCATCTCTTTCCAGGTGGTCCCAGTGAGCCCCAGTATTAAATTTTGTCTTGCAACACATGCTGTGCCTTCCATGTCATCATTCTATATTCCAAAATATTACCTAGTTGTTAAGAACCTACAAGGTGTAAGGACATCAGTGTGGAATTTTATGACCAAATCACATTGAAATGTCTAAATGCTTAAAGGGTGCTAAATGCTTGCCCATTTCCACTGTGTCACATGTGAACCATCAGTCCTTAAAGCAGATATACATGACCGATATACAGTTCCAGTAATCATTTAATGAAGTCCTATTTGTTGCATGTGTCTGAGGGCATAAAGAACATGGCCAAACACTGCATGCAACACACAACCTTTACTACTTATCCATTATATTGCCTGGCATGTTCCAGTGGCCAGAGGAATTAGGCAAAAGAGTCCTTTGCACACAATCATCATGAAGTGCCTTGATGTGAACCACACACAAGCCTAATGGATCATCACAGTCACCTGTGCACTGGTGTGTGACCTGCTGTCAGGCCCGGATCTAGTCTGCTCAGATTGGGGGGGCAAATAGAAATTTGGGGTGGGTAAAATTAATACTCCCCACACACACACCGGGCCAGTTTCACCTACAAATGCTTTACTTTTCACCTTTAAAACCAGATCTAATAGCATACATGACATATTACATAGAACTGTTAATCATAGCCCTGATTTTAATATTTACAGATATCTAGGCTATATTTAACATTTATTTTCTATGTGGCCTGTTATGAAATCATGTATTAAACAATTAAAGCACAGTTCAGCTTTAAGAAACTCAAATAGTCTACATGCATGCTTAGCATTTTGTGATCATTAAGGCTACTTTGACAAACTCTTAGTCAGCTGATTTTAATATTTACAGATATCTAGGCGATATTTGTAACATTTATTTTGTATTTGGCCTGTTATGAAATCATGTATTGGACAATTTAAACACACTGTGAAACCTGAAGCCCAAAGTTGGAGACATACATTTAGAAATTGCTGCAAATAACCGGATTACTCTGGAATGGCTGTAACTGTACAGGGGAATGCTTTACACCTTTGTTTTCGGTAAGGTCTGCTGTTTCTTCTAATATATGGTTTGTCATGTGTTCGGGAAAAATTTGTGAAGTATTCCACCGAGATGAATGGGTAGGGAGATGGGCGCAGAATGTAACATGATAAATTAAAGTTACTTTTCTCGCGAACCGTTTACCACAACAAATTGCAGCCAACATCATTTAAAAGCTGAGAAAAAGCTCTTTCGTGTTATGTGATACATGTAATATCTGTGTGTAGAGTAGGCTATCGGAGTATAGGCTAGTTCAGCAAAGAATGGGTGAATTTGGACACACTTTCTTTCTTGCCGTGCGCGGTCACATTCTCCACTGTGTAAAAGACATAGGCTAAATTAATTTGTGTTGTGAATGCTAAGCTTAATCAGGCCATAGGCTAAATAAAAATCGCTAGTCGGATGCAAAGCAGAATATAAAAAATAAAGGCCACAGTGGCCTGTGAACCTCCGATTTTCAAAGGGACATCACGGCCAACGCATGGCAAACGACGCGGGTCAAAATGTAAAATTCCCAGCCTGCTCATGACACAGTTAAGGAATGACCAATGTTAACAAACTAACTGGCTAGATCACCTTAGAAAGCTAACATGCACATTAGCTAAAAACAAACCTTATTCAAACGAGAATAATACAAAAAGGTCTTTATTTAAACCAGCAACAAGAATCTATATTACATCTAGTAGCCTATAACCTTTATGGAAATATAGCTAAGCCCTCTCAGGAACAGCAAGTGATGCACTCAGTGTGGAATGGTAGGGGAACGCGTTGTTGCTGCTCCGGTAGCCTATTTATACTATCCAACCGGCAAATCGGCACCCTCGAAATTCAGACGGGACTAATTAGAAAAGTGTGATTGGCAGATTCAATAGCTGTCAATTAAAATTGACCAATTAGGTGGGGCAGAAGAAATATTTGGAGGGGCATTGCCCCTCCCAGCCCTATTCTAGATCCGGCCATGCCTGCTGTAGACATGAACCCTCACATATAAGCCAGTGTGTGTAATTACTCCTAATTGTTGTGTATCTGATGACATCCACATGATGCATCACAGCCTCAACACCAATCATCGTTAATCATCCACATGTTTTACTTTATGGACCTATATATACTAAGTAAAACAAAAGAAAAGATATCCGCACACTGTGTCTAAAGCTTTAGACACAGTGTGCGGATATCTTTTCTTTTAACAAGCTACACCTCCTAGCTTAACCCCACGCCGTTTCAGTGACTATGCTGCAATTCACCAACATTTTGACGATGGGTCCGGTCCTGTCTCGTCTCGACTTTCTGGCTGGTTTTGAATAGCTTTTGACTGTTTTAGAGTGCTATGGGCATGCACAAACATGTCCTTAAAACAACCCTTAACATTCATTTTCAAAACTGTGCAACTCACCGAGTGTGTAGGCAGCCTTTTTGTAGGCTTAACTTCAGAGGTCTATGGTCACAGACATTGAGCAGGACGGGATAGATGAATGACAACCCGACATGTAACTCTGCACACATTATTGTGGTTGCTTTAACTAGAGGCCGAAGTAGCAGGATCAGCTGCTCGAACAATTCTCATTGTCAAGGATTTTCGGACGTCCACTTTCGTTATGCTGTCATCTGGGAGAATGGCCTGCAGTGGGATTCTCTGCTTATACAAACGCTCTAGCATAGCGAATGTAGAATTCCAAATTTTGTATTTGACCCATTGTGAAATCATGTATTAAACAATTTAAGCACAGCTCAGCTTTAAGAAGTACTCAATTAGCCTAGATGCATGCTTAGCATTTTGATCATTAAGGCTACTTTCTCTTAGTCAGTTGTCCTCTGATTTTAATATTTGCCAATATCTAGGCAATATTTGTAACATTTATTCTGTATTTGGCCAGTTATGAAATCATGTAGAACAATTGAAACACATTGTAAAACTTAAAGCCCAAATTTGGAGACATCCATGCTGCAAATTCAAAACTTGATTACTCTTTACACCTTTGTGTTCGGTAAGGTCTGCTGTTTATTCTGATATATGGTTTGTCATGTGTTGAACAAAGGGTTCGTGAAGTATTCCACCAAGATGAATGGGTAGGGAGATGGGCGCTTATGAAACTTATATGAACCTTAAGTAGAATTTATGATTAAATTGAATCATATTTTTTACTTTTCTCGCGAACCGTTCACCACAGCAATTAGCGGCTATTGGGATGGGTTGACATGGACCTTTAAGACCAACATACAAAAAAGATTGTCTTCCTAGGCCCTACGGTTCTCGAGATATTCACAGAAAACTGTGAACTGTGTGTGCCACCTACAGGCCACTTGGTGTACAGTAACATAAATCAACTTATTGTATGGCCCCCCATGAACAGAATTCCAAAAAAACTTGGCATGCATTCAGAGGGTGTCATAATGATCCTACACTTCCAATTTCGTGCAGTTTTGACCATGTCAAGTCAGAGATACCTGCGATTACAACATCTCATTTTTGCTTTTTAATTTTTAACTAGGTGGCGCTATACAGTAGCCTACCCTCCAGAATTATTGGCACCTCTGCTAGTTGACTAAAAACCGGTATAAAAAACAATCTGTTGGTGATTTATTGTAATCTCAAAATGACATTAAATAGGAAAGATCCAACCTTGAAGGGAAGCAAATTTATTTTGAGAAAAAAGAAAATCTAATAAAGAAATAAATATTTTTAACTAAAACACGTTGCTCACAATTATTGGCTAGAAGTATAATGTAATAGTGTTATTTGATGTTATTTTCCGTGATATTTTAGAGGAGGCTGATCTTCCCCTGTAGCCTTAGAGCAATCGCCTCTGTTGCATTATCGTTTCATTGTCATCCCATTATTTTTGCCATACAAGACATATAATCATGAAATCATTTAAGAATCACTTTCCCTACTAAAAGTTCACAAGAGGTCAAAATAAGATACTGGGCACAAGTCTAGCTATTTTAGAAAAGTGTATAGTATGTGTATTTCATGAGAAGGTCCATATGCATCCACAGCTAGTGTGACAATAAATCCAGTTTTGACAGAAATAGCACCTTTGGTATTGTTCAACAAAGCAGGACAAATCACAAAAATTTGGAAACTCGCCCTGGAAGACCAGTTATCGATACCCTTACCAAACCTATCTCCAAATATATTGATTACTTTCTCAAACCATTCTACCTTCACTTCCAGCATACAGGACGTAGCGTGGATGTAGAGTCACTTTTCACCTCACCTCTGTTTACACTATGGATGTAGAGTCACTTTACACCTCAATTGTACATGAAGAAGGGTTAGAAGCACTAGAGTATTTTTTGAGGTTGAGACCACAAACAGAACCCCCCCCGTACATTTTCTCCTATTTAACAATATGGACTCTAAATCATAACGTCTTCATCTTTCAAGATCGCCTAGTCAGACAAGCAAAAGGGTGTGCAATGGGAGCTTGCTAGTCCTCTTATGCAGGGTTATATATGGGTAAATGGGAACGAGACTTTGTATTTAATCCCACCAAACATTGCTTCTGCAATAAGATAATCTATTGTGGCAGGTACATAGATGATGTAATTTTACTGTGGGCCGGATCTGAATCTGAACTTTTGTCTTTCCATGAATATTTTAATAGCACACATGAAAACATCAAATTGTCTCTGAAATTTGACAAAGGATCTGTTTTCTGGATCTGGAAATATCTAAAGATGGGGAGGGGTTTTTTACATTCCCCTAGAAAGCCTACCTACCGTAACACCATTTTACATGCCAAAAGTTTTCATCCTTAGACGCCTTAAGGATAACATACCCTATGGCCAATTCCAGAGGCTTAGAAGAATTTGTGATGAAATTAATGATTTTGATACAAAGGCTACAGAGATGGAAAAAAAATGTTCAGAGAGGTTACAAGATGACAGTCCTCCAAAGTGATAAGAATAAAGCAAGGAATCTAGAATGACAGTCCCTTTTAGAAAGTGGGAGTTCTAGACAAGGCTCTGAAAGGGGTTTTTCCACTAAATTTAGTACAAAAGCACACCTCATTAGTCTATTAGCCTAGAAATCAGACGCACCCTAGCGGCTAGTCTAGCAACTCTCTGTTGGCTTGTGAGCTCGAAAAATTAAACTTCTATCAGGCCAATCAAATCGTGTATAGAGTCGTTAGGCAGGCTTAACATAATGATTGATGGCAGAGTTGCAACGGTTTGGCTTGAATTCCCTGCTACTTGAAAACAAGTAAGATGGATGTTGCTGTTGGCGAACAGTGTGATACTAGTTAAGCTATTATTAAGTTGGCAAAAGTTTGAACTAGCCAACTAGCTCCACTGGTGGGAAACGCATGGGACTCATAGCGCTGTCCTATTGCAAAAAAATTCAGCATATACATGGAGACAAAACATATTAAATAAATCATTTTATGAACTGTAAAACGTATTTTGTTATTTACAAGTTAGAATGTCCTTTATGCAATGTGTTTTACGTTGGCAGGACTAAAAGCCGACTACAGGATAGAGTCTCAGAACATAAGTATGCCATAAAAACCAAAAATGACAATTACCCAATGGCTTGTCATTTTAAGGACAATAATAGTGTCCCTTCAATCCTAAGGGCAATTGGCATTGATCACATACAATCTATACACAAACTATATGGGGAGGCAATAGATTAAAACAACTGAATCAACGAGAGAGTTTTTGGATTTTCATGTCATCCTCCTTGTGTGACAGACAGTGAAGCTCACCTAGCAGGAGTGATGCACTAGGCATGTTTACCAATCAGAAGTGGCCCAACTTAAAGCGAAATTTGGAATACTAAACTGAAGCTCTGAACCGACTTTCAAAAATGATATCGCAAATCAAATCGCAATTTGATTATAAATGCTGAAGTCAAAAACTCATCCCAAAGAGAAAACTCAAAAGTCTGGCAGAGTTCCATGCAATGGTTTATTCCATGACATGAATATCAAAATAATAGATGTGACGAGATTAACCATTTGGACAGAGTTGCAAGCTGCACAATAAAAATTGTAACCTTTACGATTAGTTCAAATTGTGATTTTGATTTAAAAATCAAGTAATCGTGCAGCCCTAGTTGCCCCCAAGGCCCCTCTTAAGGAGGCCAGGAAACAGTCCGACAGTGTCCTGAACCATTCACTCACTTAGCCCCTGAGGCTTATTGATATGAGCCTACGACACAGTGGAGAGCACAGTCCTGTCAGGAGCCACAAAGCGCTTTCAGATATAACCTCCGGAGAACATGCGGAGGTTTGTCAAACGGAGGTCCTACCCTTCGGATGATTCAGATATGATGCTAACCTGCGGACCTAATACTGACCTTACACGGACGTATGTGTGAACGACATACACGCACATTACAGAATCTCCGTGTGGTTGTCGAGTGAGGGGTGGGGGCTTGTAGAGTTCACAAGATCACGAGATATGACGCGAGAATATATCGCGCCGCTGCCTGTCACAGCTGCTTTTGTTTACAACGTGTAGCCTATGCATTATGTAGGCTAAAGAAGACAAATCTATTGTCGTGAGCTAATACTTGAAGTAGGCTAGTCAAGTAAGCAAACAGTATTTGTATGTGTGCTTGAATAAACACATTTATCTGTTTTCAACGTTATGTACCAGAATTACTTGGCTAGCCTATAGAACCCCACATCTAGTTTGCGTTGGAGAGAGAGCATGCACAAACTTTATGGTAGGCTACCAGCCAATTCAGTAGGCTAACTCAAGACTGCAAGGCTATCATACAAAGTTTTTAAGCAATAAACAAAATACTAACATAACAGTGAAGTTGTTCGTTTTTTCATGGTTTATTTTTTCCAAAAGCATCCTCTCCCCATGTGTCTATTGCTTTTACGTGGGAGCTTGTAACAAAGTTGGCTTTTCTTCGTTTTCATTTTCTCTAGGCATATATGCTCAACAAATATCAGCGAGCTCAGCGAGGTATCAATGAACAGAAAACCGTGTTGGCTAACAATTTATTAAATACTCCTGTTATCGTCGCTGTAGGCTACTGCCTTTTTAGCGCCTTCTGCTTATGGTGATTCAGTCTTTTGAATTTATTTGGCCTTGCCATGCAATTGTAGGCTACAACGTCTCTTGCCATTCCATTAATGTGTTCTATCAAAATGTTGTATGCCCTCATGGACAGTATCTCCGTGATGTCTGCATCTTTCCAGGTCGGAGATTTTCTGGACAGCATTATGCCACTCCATCATAACACTGGCATTTAAGTCAGATCTAACCACATGGACGCACGAAAGAAACGTCACCAACACGCCCTCTCACTAGGTGTGAATCTTAACCGCATGTTCTATGCTTCATTCAGACACAGCACATTTACATAATGTCCGGAGGAAACACTAGGGGGGGAGTAGTATAAACACCGGGTGAATTCGGACTTCCACATGACAAGTTATGTCGTTCAGATATACGGCCCCACCGTTTAACATCGGCAGAACCTCCGGTCTTACACGTATGTCTGAAAGCGCTTACAGTCTCTGAATCATCAGGGCTGGAACACAATAGCAGGGTAGTGGCCTCCTGATGGCACAGAGGACCCTCAGTGTTGAGTCTCCAAGCTGTTAACAGAGAGTCCCTGATGTCAGCTGGGATGCTGAAGATCCCCAACGTGTGAGCACGGCCTTGTTTGCCAGCGGCTTCACTCCTCCAACACACCCGGGCTCTCAGGCCACTGTTGGGGAGCTGCAATGGTGACCTTTCTGGCCGATGACCACCGAGGCAGAGACACTCTTGGCTGGTGTAGCCGTCCCTCAGTTAGACAGGAACGGTGGAGACCTGTTTGGTCCCAGGAAAGAAGTGTATCCATCCAGCTGTGGCCAACTCCATCAATCGGTGTCCGCCTGACACAGCACCTTTAACATACAAAACATATGACATCACTACGTCTTGCCCAAAATACTCTATTCCTATTTTCCAGAATGATATAAAAGAGTTTGCAATGCTACTGTAATACATTTATAAACATATTTGAATTTACCTGATGAAGGTGTAAGACCGAAACATTGTATTTGCTAAATAAATAATTGCTTGCAAAATGGCCAATGTGCGGGATTCTTTCTAAGCTCCTAAACATATCTGTTGCAATGAGCAAAACAGTAGTAAACATACCTCCACATTAGTAGTGAGATCACTAGTGTGAGGAGGGCCAATGTTACCCAAACCATCAAATGTTTTCTGCCAATGGATTCTGAAAATAAATAATATCATTAAGTAAACACCTCTGTCTTTTACATATTGTGATGACATGTGCTGCTCTGTCAGGGTTATTTTAGAATATGTTGACACCACCATTTCAGCACTGGTGTGTGGCAGGCTTTAGATTTCCCCCATGATATTCTAGAACATCATACAAGGGCATTCTCAAACTCAGATATGGTCTCTTCACTAACCTAACATGTCTCTCTCTGAGATGCTGTTGGTTTTCCAGCTCACTGGATTACTGGAGTTGCAGGTGTAGATCACATTCAGATGTTCACTCCTCTCCACAACCCAAACTGGACCAGACTCCTTTCCCCCTTTGCTATCTGTCCAGCTGACCTCAGTCTTTTCCTTATCCGCCCCTGTACAGTTTAGGGTGCAGCTAGTGGAGTTGCAGTGTGGAATAATAATGGGCCTCTGGACAAGATCTGCAAAAATGTAAAAATAATTTTAATGTAACTGAGTCTGCCTCACTCACAGTGAACTTCTAATATTAAAGCAACACAATACAAGAGTTGCTACTTATTCATTGTCATCCATTTTCAACATCTTTAGGCTATTGTCATTTTTCAGTGTTGGAACACAGCTCTAAAGGTATAGCCAGTCCGTCAAAGTGGCCACTAGGTGGCATTACTTGCACAGTATAAGTTATAGTGCAATACTAGGTATTCCAGGCACACAGTAACAATGACAGACATCATTGTCTCCACTACTAAGTCAGTGGAACATCAAAATGAGTTTGAAGTCATCTCTAGGTTAAAGAAATAACGTTGTGTTGCTTTAAAAACAAACAAACAAACAACTCACAAATCTTACTCACCAAAAACAACAACCTGGTAGACAAGTGCTGTGTCAAGGCCGTCTGCATTAAACTTGTATGAGCCCATAGCATTCAGCTGAAGGTCTGATATGGTTAGAGAAAATGTTTTATCGTCCAGCACCATGTTGTCATGAAGGCACCCTGGTGGCTCCCCTTGATACAAATGAGCAATGACTGTGTTGTTGTGTATCCACTGAACATTGTCTAAATGTATGTCTGGTTTGTCTACAGGCAGAGTGATGGATTGTCCTCTCCCTCCATGCACATCAGCATCTGTAGAACAGGATTAGAGTGAATTTAACTGCAGGTCTAACAACCTTCATGGACCGCTCTGTGTCTCAATAACACAGGAGATAGAACACAAGGGAAATCAATTTAACATGAGATAAACATGTTGATCAATTCTAGGACCAATATGCAAACAAAAGTAATAGTAAAACACCACATCAAAGATAACAACCCGAAGTAGCCAAGAGCCACAGTCTAGATGTGAGTAATTGGGTGAGTAAGAGATGTTGTAAGAAATGCTGTATCTCCCTCCACACTCTAGTGTTACACTGACATGTTTTCTACCTTGTGCTCATCTTTCCAATAACATACCTACACACACACACACACATTACACACACACACACACACACACAGGCGATAAAAGGGGTAAGGGAGTGGGGGATGAAAATGTGAAAGGAAGATGGAGAAAGGGAGGGAGGGATGACTGAGGAGGAGTGGGTCTTACTTCGAGTGCTGATGAGGAGTCTAGCCAAGACCAGCAGGAACAGGAGGGTCATCTTGGGTGTCTCTGCTCGATCTGTCACAGCTGGGACAGCACCTGCATGACCACACAGACAGGAGAAGTTGGCAACTGTAAACATTAAATTTCTCCTACACACAGAGAAGTATGTGAGGCAAACATAGAGGCACACACACCTACACACACACACACACACCCTCCCCATGCTCACAACTCTCAGAAAAATACAACAGGTGGACCACAAAGCAGAAACACATACCATAAGGTCATAACAATTCAGAATAAATAGCAAAAAAAGAAATTACAGAGATCACACAACAGGAAGACAAGATGCTCGTCACTGAAATCCTATGAGTTAGTCAGAGAGTTTGACCTGTAAGGTGTAAACGACTGAATGAAATCTAGGGCCCTATCATGACAGTCAAAAGCACATCGTCACTTGTCAAAAACTTCTTCAAATTTAGTAGGATGTCCAGTCCACATTGGGAGGGTTTTCATTATCAAACGTCGAGCGCATGGTGCAACAAGGTGTTCCTTGTTTTTAATCAGTCATGGGTGTGTTTGGGGCGTATAACATCATTTAAACCAATGAAAATGACATCTGCCATTTCCTTTACCGGCGCAAAGCGCGATGTCAAATAAATGCATCGGTATTTTGACATTCAACGGCGCATTTGAAGGAGGCTGCTTGGGAGACCGTATGGAATTGTCATTCCACTAAACCATGCTTTACTAAAACCTAGCATAGCCTTCACGCATTTGAACTCTATTATTTGAACTCATTGTCAAAATGAAACTAACATCACCATGGTGTCAGTCAACGACAAGACAGTTATATGCAGTTACTTTCACTATTGACTGACAATGGGTTACCATCGAAAACATAGGCTGGAAAAAGCAACACTTACCCTAATATTGCTCAAATGACTAAATAAAAAAACATTTATCCTGCAGAGGAGTTGCTTATCTTGTGACAGTGCGTCTTCAGCTGTGCTCCATAGGTGTGTCTCACCTCTCCCCTATCACTTTTAACCGTCATTACCAATTTGCAAATGATGGTGAATAACTACCCATCATGAGATGTACAGTATTTCGTAATATCTTTATTCTAATTATGTTTCCCATTGTAATCGTGCAAGTTGCATGGATGTGCGCTGGTGTGCCTTCATGAATGATAGCAGTGGCGTAACAAACCAATGGTGGGTAGTGTTGTCACAATACCAAAATTATGACTTCGATACGATACCTGCCATAAATATCACGATGCTCGATACTGAAACGTTACTACGGCGAAATCCTAAGATATCTGGAAAAGAAAGGACTCATACCTCCTCCAAGTGTATTTAGTCATTTGTGTTGAATTCAGTGCACTTTTGTAGTGTTCAGGTCAATTCTGGGTTCTAAACTTCCTACATAATTATTATTTTTATAGTCAGTAAAATAGTAGGCCTACTTTGTGTGATTAAGTCCTTTATTTTTTGTTATAGTTCATTTACATTGTGTTGTGTTTTGCCAATAAAGTAGCTTTAAATAGCCAAACTAGGCTAGATCAAGGTCAGTGTTGAAATTACTGCATGCAAATCACTGAATGCTATGCAGAGGGGCCTAATCTTTAGGCCATCTGATGTACAGGATAGGCTTCCCTAGGCTTTCCCGTGTTCATGGGATTTCTTTGACAGTTGCAAAGTTGCGACGTTCCAACCTCTCAGGTCTTCGTCAGATAGGCCTACACCATTACCTGTTGCAATATGTCTGTGTGCATTCCTACATTAGCCTACGTCTATTTCTTTGATAACATGATTTGCTACCACGTAACAATAACCCGCTATTATTATTAGGACTCAACACGCTTTGATGCTGTGTGCTTTAATTAGCGCATTTCGGGTAGCCTATCCTACATCTGGACAATACTTATTGAACAAATTGCAGTCTACATGCCATGACAAATATTAACAGTAGTACTGACCGAACATGAAATAGATTGTTTACAAGTTATGGTAATGTTATTCTGGCGTGAACATTGCGCTTTCATCACGTTAGCACCCTATGATTACAGCTCGTTATGTCTCGTCAAAATGATTAAAGATCGTTATGTCTCGTCAAAATTCATTGATGAAGGAAGGTTCGCTTTATCCCAGAGAACCATAGCCTACTCGTTTCACTTAGGCTAGACTAAAACAGAAGAGAAGAACTTGCCACTAACCATGTAGTTAAATTTTTTTCTATAGCATATTAGTTAACCTGTCGTTCTTTAAACAAAAATGTTGGGATATGTCTGCAAGGTGTTTAGCCAAGTTCCATGCGTAGCCTACTGCTTTTAAATGACTTTGAAACATATTTCACAAACGGGCCTCTGTGTACCTGATGGCTTGCCTTCACTATTCGTGATGTATTCACTTCACCTTTTGTTTTATCCACAAGGCCGAGGACTGTCCGCAAAGAACTACTGTATGTTGACGTTGGCTGCGCACTCACTCACTCAGAGCTGCCTGCTTGACACGCCCACTTGTCTAAATGCATGCAAGGAGCAGTGAGAGCAGCAGTTCACGCAGACACAGAACGTTAATTTAAATGAAGTATCGATTCTAAAAACGTCGGAAATCGCATCGTTTTTTGCGTGAAGGCATCGTGATACCTTTTTAGTATCGATACACCGTGCAACACTAATGGTGGGTCCAGGTGCAAGTGCGCTCCGCGGGCCCAATACTTACATTCTTTGGCCCAGGATGAATTATCTCTGATACATGTGTGACCAGGGCCCATAAGAGTCCAAAGTCACGCAAATGAACCCGACTACGCCACCCAGAAACTGGGAAATGTACCCTACTCAATTATAACACCTTAAAACACAAGTTCTTATATGGACAGAGAGAGCAGAGACCCAATTCTCAAGTTCATGCAAAGTTTTATTAATGTTTTTGGAGGCAAATCAACTGCTGGAAGGGAAATAGTTAGTAAAATATATATGTATTTTATTAGAGGTCACTAAATTTAGTTCATTAAATAGGTAGTTTACAATCAAGCACAATCACAACAGTTTACAGTCCAATATAAATATGCATGTATCTTGTGTAAAAAAGGGACAAGAAATACTGTACCAGCTGGGAAAGTATGTCAGGTGGGCCACTGGAGGGAGGGAAAGCACCCAGAAGAGACACCAATTTACCTGTGCAAAAATAGTCACACACACGCACACGCTGATAGCCACACTCACAGCAAAGGGTGGTGCAAACACGCAGTTAAGAGTGTACACAAACACGCTATAGGGAAACACACTAAGCATGCAGGTGACCAATACGAGGGAGCAAAGAGTACCCAACCACCAGTGGGCCCGACCGATCCCCAGCTGTGGCGATATACAGCCACTAAGGGTGATGCTGATGCAGCTTAATTGTATTTACGAGACGAACACAGTTGGTCACAAACAAAACAAACAATAAAATGATCCGAGACGCAGACACAAACTTCCCCCCTCAAAGCACACGGACATGCAGGCGTAACGAGACAGATCACCCACAATCAGCCAGCCCAGACAGCCGCGTCTGTGTGCGAGATATATTACACGTAAACAAAACAAATTGTAAAAATCATAAATAAAATACAAGGCAAAACAGCAATGGCAATAGGTAGCTCTTCCTGAAGGCAAACAGAGTAGCATTAGCATTACATTTGAACAGCAACAGATACGCAATGCAACCCATGACAGTACATGCTGGTATTACCTTGCATCCACGCTAAACTGAGTGCCAATTCGACCAGTCGTAGTGCAGAACCCACCTGTTAACCATTCCCAGAATATAATATTAAAACTAGCACACACACACACTGAATCATCTAGTCAAAATTCAAAGAATTAAAACGCACCTTATCAGCAGACCGAGGGGCTTAGGACAAGGGAGGAATGTGGCCGAGTGTTCGCTGGGAGCTCACCGTCAAAAACTGCAATCTAATGAGTGAATGCATAAATGTGAATTAAGGGGGCATTAATACGAGCGTCTGCTGGACACCAAAATATACCCTGGCTTACCTTCCTTGCAGCGACCGGGGGGGGATTATATTCCGAAAGAGCCGAGCAACACAGCACCATCCAAATGCTGCTACATATAGCGATTTAAGGCCTAGGCTAAATGGGGAAGTGGTTTACGACATGTGATGTAAATTATGGGGCCGGCCCATGTAATCAATTGGGGGCGTACTCAATGGCTACACATGCAATACACATTAAGAGTGACTTCAATTGTTTATGCAAAGGGCCTGAGGCACCGAAGTAGTTTAGTAGTTACAGATTACAATTTCAAATAAAAAACACACGACTACATAGGATCCATTACATGTGAAAACATTAAAATTATTTTATTAACAGCCTGCAGGCCAGGGTAATCTAATATTACTGTATTAACATCAACTCGCATGGAATTATGGGAACACTCAATGCGCCTTTTCAACCCTCTGCTGAAACTGCAAGCGTAGATTGCTTGCTTATAAACTCGCACTGCGCAGAAACAAAACTTAATGTAGCCTAACTTATTTAACCATGCAGAAACCAAATAAAATCATTCATATGCATACAATCCTCAATATGCGTGAATTAGGCCATTAGAAAAAGGCCATCTTACGAGCCTATCGTTGTGCAAAATCGTCAACGATGTTCCCAATATTTAATGCTCTGGCTCTCGTATTTTCAATGGACAGGATAGCTAACCCACCCCTAAGTTTGAGTTTGGAAAAAGATCGCTCAGCTGTTGCAACAGTCAAAGGCAATGTCAGAAACAACATGAGAGCAGTACACCCTTTCCCCTTGCTCTTTACGCTCCTGCCGCTTCTTGCAGCCGCTCTTGTGTTTGAAGGGCATTTTGGTCGGAACGATGACTGAAATGTGCAGCCACCATCCATTCAAAAATCACAACAAATCACTTAGCCTACCCAGAAATCCTTGCTGCATCTCAGTAGAAAGAAAGATACTCTGGGCGACAAGATTATAAAAAAAAAGGAGGCAGGGCGGGGGTAGCGACGGGCCCCGGGAGGTCACGGGCCCTGGTGCGACTGCACTTGCTGCTATAGTTACGCCACTGGTAACACTTCAGAATGAATGATATAAAATAAATGAGACAGAAACAGAGATATGAGTTTCAATCAACAAGATAAGATGCTCCTATAGTAGACAGGGACCCCCACACACACACACAGACTCTGCATAACTCAACTCACAAGGTGGACCACAAAGCACAAACATACCATAATCTCATGTAACACTTCACTTTCAATAAATCAGTCCACAACAGTCCACAAAACGATATAGCTCCCAAGGCTCTACAGGTCGACGTTACCCTCTTGGTCACTAGCTGGAGCACCGCAAGCTCCCGAACTAGCAGCTATGACTCCATCACACTCTCGACTGGCAGCTGACGCTCTGGAAGTTCTTCAGTAGCTGGCGGTGTAAACCCGGCCGCTGTGGTCGTGTTCCAAGGTCGTCACACAGTGCTGGCAACTCTCGTTGGCTGTGAGGGCTGGTCGCCTGCATAGGTCCCGCGCCGGGCTGGAAGATTCTTCAACCTCCGCAGTGGCGAGCTCAGCGAGCTGGCTAATCCTTAAAAGGACCATTGGACCAACTGCTGAACTTCGCCGCCATCTTGCTGGTCTGGTCTGATCTTCAGCCTTCTTCTACATCTAGATCTGGCGTAGATCTTCGCCATCCGGGAGGGACGAATCCCACTTCTGACACCAACGTAGCGATCTCACTTGTAGACAAGATTCACCTTTGGCCAGGGCAGCCATATATTGGAAGAGAGAGTTTCAGAAACAATTGCGCATACGGATAACTACAAAGGGCAACACAGGGGTAGTCTCATGCCGTACATGTAACACACAATAAGGGTTTACCACACACATCAACACGAGGATAAACACATGAGGTACAACCAAAGAGACTAACACGCTAACAAATACACAACATGGTAAACGTAACTACAACTATTATAACCGACATTACACATTCTAGCATTCACTCGCACTGCATTCTGGGAGACACTCATTCAACGTTAGACATGTACATCCACCGACGCTACAATACCATAATCTCATAGAACACTTCAGAATAAATGACAAAAAAAAAATGACAGAGATGGGAGTTTTCATATGACCTCATGCCGACAGAGCTTCAGGTGTCTCATAAACCACATCCTCCTTTCCCCTGCAAGACCTCTTCCCTCACCAGTGACATTGCAAAATGACAAACTAGACATGTTATGTGTGATGAGAGAGTGAGAGAGAGAGAATCCTTCAACAGGTGAATTGTGCAATGCCATCTTCACCACACATTCATCTTTTGCACAGTTATACAGAATTTACACACATAAGAACACACACAAACACATACACATAGACTTGAAATTGTTGTATGTGCAAATAAAATCACACACACATACACATTTTTTAATTAATTAATTTATTGTGCTTATATAGCGCCAAAACATTACACATGTATCATGGCGCTTTACAGAATGTAGGCAATCAGAGAAAAAGAAAAGAGGGAGAAAAGAAAAGGAAGAAAGAAAGAAGGAAGGCCCATGGGTAACAGGGTAACCGGGGTAACAGGGGCAAGGAAAAACTCCCTAGAATTGGAGATACATATAGGAAGAAACCTATACAACACATACACACAGAAATGGGAAAAAAGTTTACCCCCCTACACGCGCACACACACACACACACACACAATAAAAACAATGGACTGATATGACCTCTATTTCACAAAGATGTGAGTTGCACTATCAGATAATCAAAGGAAAGCCCTGCCAGAAGGAAGTCATTGAATTTAAACAAGAACTTTTCACACAGACATTGTCAACAAGTAACTCTACATCTCAGACACTTACAGATTTGATGTACTGCGGAATGAGGAACGGAAGGTTTGATGCTGTCACCGGCCTGTGTGATCTTCCGTGCATGTGTTACTGTCTCCGTGGTCGGCTCAGCCAAGAGTGTGCTGATTGGGCTGTGTGTGTCCCTCCTCATGCATCAGGCCTCAAAGACACTCCACCCCCTCCTCTCTCCTTCTCATTCAAACACCCATTCAACATGAATCCTGTCTGAACCAGCTTTTTGGTCTTGTTTCCTGTCCACCCCCCCCCCCTCATGTCTGTGAGGTTATCACTAAATTGTATCTTTCTGAGCTTGTCATGTACAATGCTTTATATGCATGTCACAACCCCCCCAACCACACACACACACACCCACATGATCTTGTGTCTTACTGGCACAGGAAGTGATGTGGAAGGGTAATAACCTTCCCTGGCCGTTCTGAATGCAGATGTGGTACATGATGCAGGTCTTTGCAACAGTCTCTCACTCTCTCCATGAAGAATTTTTTATTTGTACTGACAATACTCGGTGACCTTGAGAAACAGAGATCTATATGAACAATTGCTAGATTTCACCTTTAAGCTTCATTTAGGCTACATTCAAGCTACATTTTCTAAGAAGCTTGCCCAACACTGACCGCACCCCCAGGATCTTGTGTCTTACCAGCACAGGAAGCAATTTGGAACCACAAGGGTAATAACCTTCCTGGCCGTTCTGAATTCAGATGAACATGTGGTACATGGGTCGTGATACAGGTCTTTGCATAGATTTAGAGTTTTGAGAATGTTCCCGTGTTCCCATAGATCTTTTCCTGCCTTGTTCAGATGTAGCCATCCTTGTTCACCCCTTCATGCTCCTCTCCCTCCACCTCCCTCTCTCTCCCTCCACCTCCCACTCTCCCTCTACCTCCCACTCTCCCTCTACCTCCCTCTCTCCCTCCACCTCCCACTCTCCCTCCACCTTCCTCTCTCCCTCCACCTCCCACTCTCTCCCTCTCTCTCCCTCCACCTCCCACTCTCCCTCTACCTTCCTCTCTCCCTCCACCTTCCTCCTCCTTTCTCTCCCTCCACCTTCCTCTCTCCCTCCACCTCCCACTCTCTCCCTCTCTCTCCCTCCACCTCCCTCTCTCTCCCTCCACCTCCCACTCTCCCTCTACCTCCCTCTCTCCCTCCACCTCCCACTCTCCCTCCACCTTCCTCTCTCCCTCCACCTCCCACTCTCTCCCTCCACCTCCCACTCTCCCTCTACCTTCCTCTCTCCCTCCACCTTCCTCCTCCTTTCTCTCCCTCCACCTCCCACTCTCCCTCTCTCTCCCTCCACCTCCCTTCTCTTCCTCTCACTCTGTCCCACAACTTACAACTCTCAACTCTCAGAGGAACACAACTCAACTCACAACAGGTGGACCACAAAGCAAAGACATACCTCACAATAAGTCGCATAACACTACAGAATAAATGACAATAGATAGAACAATTTCAGAGTTCAACCCTTTACATCTGGGTGGGAAGGAAGTGCCTCTGGTTCCAACTGCTCGCTACCTGGGCTGACTTCAAAAGCATCTGTGTCTGTTGAGGGGTCTGGCCCAATGAAGTATGACAGTTGATGATCTGCTGATTTACTTTGCCCTCAAAGAGCAGGAGGAGTTTGAGAGAATGCAATGCAGAGCGCTTCAGATAATCTCCAGACAGGGCACTCAGCCACTCTCCCACCATCACTGAAAGAACAGACAGAGGAAGCAGTAATCACTTTGTTTATTACATTACATTACATTACATTACATTACATTACATTTGGCTGACGCTTTTTAGCCAAAGCGACTAACAACATAGTAAACAGTTTAAGTTTTAGAGCAGTTCTCAACAATTTTAGGACAATTTAAAAACATTAGAGTGAATAAGTGCATCAGTGAGTGCAGTTACTTGTTTTGAGACTATGCTAGGATCAGTAAGACTTGTTGTAAGATGTGTTCTCTAAAGAGCTGGGTCTTCAGGAGTTTTCTGAAAATGGAGAAGGATGTCTCTGCCCTTGTAGGAGCTGGCAGTGTGATCCACCAACGAGGAACAACAGATGAGAAAAGTTTGGATTGGCTTGAGCGTACCGGTGGTAGAGCTAGACGTCGTTCCCCTGCCAGGACCAAGCGCCTCCAGCAGTCCTTCCTACACACTGCAGTCATACTCTACATTGATAGAGAAGCCATTACAGTCTGACCTTCATCATCTCTATAAGCCTGAAATGTGAATTATAATGAATTTATAAACCTTGGTTAATAGACGGTAAATTAAAAAATTCTATCAAAATCCCAGAGGTGCTTAAACAGCAGTCGAGGGCCAGCGTAGCCATGAGTAGGCTACACCAGCTCACACCTCTGATACCATTTCATTTTGATAACACACTAGCCTACTCCAAATGTAAAGACCTACACACTAAGAATAAACCACATGGATTTAGAGAAAACGAATCTCAGAAGAAAGTACCAAACATTTGGCTTAACACAGTCGGTTAAAAACCACACACTACGGGCTAAGCTAAAAGAGGAAGTTTGGTCTGTTAAACCGCCTCAGGATACTCGTACAACTGTTTGTAAATTACAGCCATTTCAGTTCAGAATGCTACAGTCATTGAACGGTATACAGTCATTAAAGCTGAGTAAGTCACACAGTGTACTCTTCACATGAATGTAATAACACCATGATTTACCATGCAACAGGGCAGAATATGCAGAGTTGAGAAAATCACATGGATGTTCCACTTGATTTCTCACAAAAGGCACTTGTCCAGGTGTCCATCATAGCCAGTCAAGGCATACCTAGTTGGACTAAACCAATGGGTTACTTTTCGGGGGGGGCATAACAGAATAGATAGAACATACTCTCTGCTACACAGGCAAATGGGGCAAAACATTGGGGATGTTGGGTAGTCTACAGCATGCAACACATACTGTATGTCTCTAGACAATGTACACTGCTCTGGAATACTGCCTCATGTTATTAGCGTGGCAGTCAGTGATGGAGCAGGAAGTCACAGTTGATTATGTTTATGTTTATAGCAAACGCTATTGTCCAAAATAACATATATTACATTTTAACCAAGGGCCAAAATATATAATTAGGCTTGGTTATCCAATGGCTGCTATGGCAAGGCTACAACCAACAGAGAGCTGTGGCATGAGAGGGCACAGCATTCAGCACACGTTGTGGTGGTCTGTGTCCAGCCAATGTGCATTGCTGTGGAGTACTGCCTCATGTCACTAATTAGGCTTGGTTATCCATCGGCTGCAGTGGCAAGGTTACAACCACTGCTCACCACTGGTAAATACTGTATAAGGTTTATAATCTTCAAACACGTTGTGAGTAATAAATCCACTGACCAATGTTGGAATTAGATATAGATGGATAGATTTAATCTTTCAATCAAATGCTGGAAGGATAAAAGAAAACCATGTCAAAATAAAAGAATATACAATAAAATGATACATACTGGATAACTTACAAGTGTACACATTTAAACAATCTTAAATTTTAAACATGTATATAGCACTCTTTAAGAAATAAAACCCCTACGTGTCACACAAACATATAGTCTAAATCATTCTTCATTAATGTGATGACAGCAGCATTTGCATCATGTAAACACTGACCCTTCCTAACAAAGAGTTTGGGCATCGTTGCATTATCGTTTAATTGTCATCCCATTATATTTGCCCTAGAATACACACAATCATGAAATCATTTAGGAATCTCCCTATTAAGAGTTTACAAGAGGTAAAAGTCACATGGGCACAAATCTAGCGATTTTAGAAAAGTGTATAGTGTGTGTATTTCATGAGAAGATCTATCTTTCATGCATCCACAGCTAGTGTGACAATAAATCCAGTTCTGACAGAAATAGCACCTTTGGTATTGTTCAACAAAGCAGGACAAATCACAGGACAAAATATTTTTGTGGCTGCTCGGATGTCACACCACTGCAGTACTTCAAAAACGTGGGTCAAGTCTTTGATACGTAACAGTACCGGTACTTAAATATTGGGTAATGGCCCTCAATGGATCTGGCTCTTTTATGCCATTGCGTTCATCTCACATACAGCATCTGAAAAGGTAGATGAAGAAAGCTTGTCATGAAGAACTACATATATTGTTTATATTCATACAGCACAGCATAGAGCACCTCAAATTGATGATGTTGTTTAAAATTGGATTGAATAATATAGCCTACTACTTTGATAACTGTTAGTTATAAATTCAACATGTTTACCCTAGTCTAAAACATCTCATTTCCATTATAAATTATATTAGATTAATATTGTACTCTACTAAAGAAATAAATTCTTTGTATTTCACAAAACGTAATGTTTTCTAATTTATTTTGTTTACCGGTACTTTCAATTCGTGACATTTGAATTCCTTGTTGTTGCAGTGCCTGTTGTTGTAATGGCTGTTGTGATGGCAGGAACCTCCTGTTTTCATCCTCTCCATTCGCTTCATCTGCTGGTCCTGGCTCTTTTCCACCCGGCACTTGTCCACCCTGCTCTTCTCCATCCGGCACTTCTGGATTTAAAACTCCATGTTATTTTAGGTTTGCATGAAACAGTTAACAACTTAACTGAATGCATCGTTCAAATGAAAGAATTTGTTAGAATTCTCACTGAAAAATACTGTCACATAATCGACAGAGGAAAGTTTACTCATTTATTAACTTCTTTCTACCATCAGTGTTTGAACGGACACGGACACCATATCATGTATACTTCTCTTTTTGATGTACACTGCAATTCCAATTCCAATAGCTGCAGCTATGAGGACAGCCCCGCCCATAGATCCCAGGATAATGTACAGGTTAGCATCTTCTGCAAAGTAAACGATCAACATGTTCTCAATATAAAATACCAGGATTATCAACATTTAACACATGTTACTCCCTTGACACCCCTCCCTTGAAGATATAACATTGAGTTTATGTTGTCAAGAGCAGGGAATCATTGTTCTAGAGATTTTTACTTTTGAAAACATAAAAAGACGCTTGTTGTTGAGTGAGCTGACCTGGAGGGAACAGCTCTCTCTCTCTGACGCTGCTTGTATTCCAGCTCACTGGATTGCTGAAGTTGCAGGTGTAGACCCTGTCGAGTCCCTTAGTCTTCTCCACCTTCAGCACAGATCCTCTCTCGTTTCTCCCTTGGTTATCAGTCCAGCTGTACTCAGTGTGATCAATACCTGCTCCTTGACAGGTCAAGTTGCAGCTCCTCTGGTCACAGTTTGTGCTGATGTTTGGCCCAGGAACAGATTCTGAGGAGGCATACGAACGACACTTCATTTAAAGGCTATTCATCTGGTTTGAGTTTTTATTCACACCAGTCACAATTACACAGATTTATTTTCACAGATAACATTTTACTTTACATACTGATGACAATACATACTGTATAACACCTGTTTAACATTCAAATTCATTATCATAGCAATAGACTATTATTTATCTATTTACATCATATGCTTATACAGTTTGCCTATCAATACCCAAGCATTTTAAAGTGTGACAACTGAGTTATTGTAAGTCGAAAAATACAGGATCCTTGCGATGGATGAAATGTTCAGTTTTTAAATGTAAGCAGTGAATTTAGATTCACACAGACATTTCAATAAATCAAAAAAAAAGAAATAAAAACTCTTACCTAGTACAATCAGTTGAAAAGACTTGGCTGTTTCTATACCATTGATCTGAAGTGCATATTGACCATTACATGTAGGCTGCAGGTCAGAGAGGGTCAGAGCCCATGTGTCCATGTTGAGTTCAGTCTTATCTAATGTAGGATAATATGTTGGCGTCATGTCTCCCTTATCCCAATCTGCAACTTTGTCTTTGTTGCGTGTCCACATGACTGACTCAACAAGCACATTTGGGACCTGTCCAATGAGTTCAATAGAACCACTCCTCAAAGTGTATTTTTGGATGACATCTAAAAGGATGAATATTAAAACAGCATCAGGGTTTAGAGCAGTAGTGAGCTGCTAAGAGGGTGAGGGAGAGGGAGCTGACTGTAGACCCTTTCGATTTGTTCCTAGAGGTTCCAGTTGAAGCATCCAAAACCAATGCAGATACTTTGAAACTAAAATGAATCAGACTTCATTATAATGCTCTACAAAATTTTGACTTTTTGTTTTCAATTTTTAGCTAAGTTACCATTAGCTCAATGTTGTTTTCTATGCCAGCGGAAATGCCTTAAGAGTGCATGTTTGCGCTATGCAGTTGAAAGGGTCTATATTTCCCATGGACTATAGTTTAATAAGTAGGGAAGAGTTAACACGTTTTAAAACCTGGTTATGTCACAATTTGTCACAAAACACTGGCCCCATCTTTTTCCCTATTCATGTCCTTATCCCTGTCCCTGCTGATCTGCCTGTCATACCAATAAGAAAATCCACACAATCTATTCTTATTTTGCATTTGGGGCGGTATTTCTTCTAAAACCACTGAGGTATGCAAAAGCTTTGCCACTTTGAACTGCATTTGAGGTGGGCAAATCATTTCATGTGGTCAGTTGTCAGTAATATGTTTCTAAACAGTAAAACACTAAGAACTCACCTGAGTGGGTGACGGACAGTAACTGAAGCAGCAGTACGGACAGAGTAAAACTCATTTCCCGATATACCTGCCAGGTGACACAAGGTTAGTTATGTAATGATTCCTAATTGTATCTTTTTCCCTCTCATTAAAGGGACACCAGGCAACATTTTCGTGTTAATTAATCATCTTCGTAAGTCGATATATGGTTAAATGACACATTACAAGGCGAATGAAGACTCTCTCGCCTGCCCCTGCTGCCTGTAGGAAGAATATCCCGCTTGCAAGTTCAGTGTATTGTACCTGCCGACCTTCAGTCTCACAAAGTCTCAGACATCGTGAGAAGCAGGATCATTTTACATCCTGCATCGCCAGCACAGAGGCACAGCACAGAGTGACGTGTGTATAATGACAGAGCCGGCGAAGAAGCAGCGAAAACCCTTGATAAGATGCAAAGAAAAGGAAAAGGGCTTCAGACCGAGCGAGGGCTCGCACACGTATCTACACGTACAGACGCTAGGGGGAGTTTCATCAAAAGCATCAGGCTTGCCTGGTGTCCCTTTAAATTTAGTTCCTGCTTATGTATTTCGAAACAATCTGAGAATGCATTACTGAAAATGACAGAAATCATATGTACTGTTGTTTATGCATATGTAAGGGATAATAGACAACAGAATTCGGATAGCAAAAGTTAATAAACGTTGGAGGAGGTAGCCTAATGCGGCCACGACGCAAAGTTGAGTGGCCTTTACGCCTCAAAGTGCATTAACTTAACGACCCAAATGTCTGTTATCGCGCATATTGAAAATTACAAACTATTCTCATTCACCTACCTGAGAAGGATAACACTGATGGAAATGAGAGGTTGTGTGCAAAGGCTTTCATTTCATTAGGAATCTCCTGAGTTGTCGGTAGAGAGTAGACTTGTCAGTGCCAACATACAATCCATTGATTATTCCACAGGAATATAGAATATAGAAATTGTGATGTTTCTTAAAAGTCCATATGTTGTGTCGTAGCAAATGGGAAAGGAAAAGAGTATGGAGTTGGTTTGAATAAAAAATGTAGTCTAACCCGTCTGTGAGGAATGCTAAGAGGGAGTGTCTGTTATTAGTGTAAACCACACTCTTTAACTGTGTAATCTGGTATTGTTGAAGAAAACTATATCTATGGTTTGTGTGTTTATTATGTTTTTTATGAGTATGTTTTGTTATATTTTTTGTGTGTTTTTAAAACAATAACTAGTTACAGACAGTTAAGTGTTTCAGAGAGCTTCATCTTGCAATGGTATTGAACTCCCTGCTTACCAAGTTTCTGTAAATTTCCTGTAGGCACAATATCAAAGTGGCACTATACGAATAGAATGAAGCTACAGAATGAAAATAGTGGAACAAATGTGTAATAAATGATAGCTTCAGCGAAAGTTCTACTAGGAAGACTCGTAGTGTAGCTTTACTCCTCCCATGCTTACATGGTGCCAATCATAGCTTTGCCTACTTTTCGGGAAAGCCCTGCAATCTGATCATTCACTCATTCAATCAGCGCTAGCCTATGGGAATTCAGTGGGCTCTTTAAATATGTTCCACCTAACACTGCTTTTGCTTCTCAGTACGCCGACTTTGACGTCCCCTCCACCTCCCCTCCAGCCACCTCTGCCAGCAGTCCACGTCCATCGGGCACGGTCTGCCTACCACATCATCTTCCTTCAGCCACCGCCACCAGTTGGTCCCCGCCTGCGTCATTAGGGAGGTAGGCTACCAGCCCCTGCCTTCATCCATCGGCAGGAGACGAGATCCGCTCATCGCTGGGCGGATCCAGACGGGCCTCGCGCCAAAGACTGTTACCTATTCAGGACTCTACCATGCTTGTATCCATGCCGTTCCTTTACTAATTAAATTGTCAACTGATTCTATTCTGTCTACTGAGTCTTTCTGGTAGATGTATCTCCTGACATAAACAGAAAGAACTGGGTGGGTGATGATTGGATGGGGAGTGTGTAGGGGTGGACACAGATGAAATGCAGAGTGGAAAAATGAATACCCAGGATTGTTTTCATATTGAGAGTGTCGACCAGTGTAGCCAGTTCTTCCTGTTTATAGCAGTGTTGGGAGAGCTTTGGTCTCCAATCTTGGCGAAAATGAACCGCTGATTGCTTATTACTTTCACACCCAAAGTTGCTTAGCACCTGTAACTCAACCATGAAAAGAATTCACAGAAAGATATTGAGATGGAGATTAAATGCCATTTGATGTGAAGAAGAAACCACACAAATCTACTAACGGTTAACAAGATTTGAACCAAAGATGATCCGCTCTAGAATCTTTGGTCTGTAAGCCTGAACACCAATTAGGAGAAAGGTATGTCGTAACAGAGGCGGTTCCATGTTGGTGTAGCCGAGGAAAACCAACTGCACAAACTGACTTTGGCTCAGACTCCCGCGGGATTTTAAAGTCATGTGATATGGTGACACGGTGGTAAGTTCCTCTCCGGCTGTCAGAAGTCAGACAGGATTTCTAACCAGTATGCACTGCGTCTATCCCAGTATGCATTGTGTTCAACCCAGCATGCATCACATCAAGTCAGATGTGCAGATCTGCATCAAGTAGAACAAGCCTATTAGCTCTGGTGAAACTACCGTCACTAGCACAGTGCATCATGCATCAAGTATTCGTGACAGGATGTTGACCAACAATCCAGGCTAGACCAAGAGTGGGACAGCCCAATAAACACACAGGAGAACTGAATGCTCACAGTGAGTCTAGCAGCACTCCATTAGGGATCTCTTATCAGCTATGTTATCACTCTCTCTCTGTCTCTCTCTCTCTCTCCTTCTCTCTCTCCCCCTTCAAACCTCCATCTGAGGATGATACTGGTTTTAATCTGATGGTTAAAAGCAAAACTGTCCAAAAGTTGTGTGTGAAGTTCATTTAGATAAAAGGGAAGAGGTAAAACAAAGGTGAAGGCAACAGGCCTAGCCTGTGATTCCATCAGAATACTGTCCCAACCTCACAGACATGTAGGTTGCAACTTGCATATGACCAACAGGCATTCATGTTAGGATGTTAGAGATGTGTGTCACTGTAATAGTGCCCAAGCCCGGCGATACACACGACCAACTTTTCAATTTTCTGAAGAAGTTAATGATAGTTTTCACTTCAAGTGTTTCAATTACAAAATAGTATTTTGTATTTGAAATACGTATTTTAAATACATGTATTAGAAATACTGCCCATCCCTGGCAACATGGTAGAAAGATGAAAATGACTTGATTTTACTTAAATTCCTTTTACATTCTCCAAGGTATTAACATTAACATTTTTCATAACTCCATGTAGGATGTTTCTGTACATACATGTAAGCACTGTGGCAGTAGTAATGAAATATTTAGAAAATGTAGCCTACTCTTGTACTCTTGATACTCAAGTACTTTTAAAAACAAGTACTTCAGTACTTTTACTTAAGTAGACATCTGACTGTTGTACTTTTACTTGTACTTGAGTAAAATTGAGCAAAGGGTATCTGTACTTTTACTCAAGTAATAAAGCTGTGTACTCTGTCCGCCTCTGCCTATGACTGACCAAAAGATGTACCCCATTAATGACCAAATAAACATTACATTACAACACATTAAAAAGGACAAACACTTACTTCTGAATACTTTTTTTTTTTTTAAAAAGCAAGTACTTCTGTACTTCAACTTATGTTAAATTCTGACTTTGCAACTTTCACTTGTTTTGGAGTAATATTTGGCATGGGGTATCTACAGTATACTTTCACTTAAGTAAAGGAATTGTGTACTTCGTCCACCTCTGGCGCAAACGCAGTGTGAGTCAATGTGGACTGGGAGTGTTAACATCTTTAGGATTATTATCATGAACAGTGCATCTTCGTTAGCCTCCATGTTCATGCCCCCAGAATGTAGCGCTGTAGCTGCTTGGCTACCTTAGCTGCTGGCTGCAGCAACTCGAGCTAGGTAAAACCGATTGTTTTTGGGGGGTTTTCATAACCCCCAAAACAAAGTAACTTTAACTTCAAGTACATTTTAAATTAACTACTTTTTACCTTTACTTGAGTACATTTTCATTTGGGTAATTTTAGTTTAGTTTTCGGGGGGTTTTTTCCGTACCGACAGTAGCCTACTTGGTGACCTCGGGAAACGGAGATCTATGTGAAAAATCACGCTCATCCTTGCTCGCTTTGCAGTGAACAGTAATCCAGCACAACTGAAAAGCTGCTCACAGGCAGTTAAGGCAGGCAGGCCCATGTTGAGTTTCAGAGAGAAACTGTATTTGGAAAGGAGTTTAGCAGATCCCAGGGCGTTGGACTGGGGGAAAAGTGGGACTGATTACTAGGGCCCCAATGGATTTACCTGAATATTTTCATTTCCAAATTAAATGTCAAAATGAATGTCAGCCTAAATGTAAAGTTTGACTGACTGAATTTTGTATACAGAAAATAGTGAAGACTGTCTAAGCAGGGGTGTCAAACATAAGGCCCAGGGGCCAGATCAGGCCCACCAGCAGGTTTCCTACGGCCCCCCAGATGTTTTTTGGTAAGAAGGGAAAACGAGAAAAAAAGATATTCACATCCAGTTGTCTTCAACAATGTGTATTAAGCAATATCTTTATGAATTGAATTGAATTGATTAAACCTAGCACTACAAACCATCCTCAGGAAGAAAGAACCGGAAAAACTAACATGGAAGTATTGCATTTCAAGAGAGAAAGAGCAGTAGCCTATATGACAGTAGTACATTATTTGTACTTGATTGCTCATAAGTGATATCATTAAATAACACTCTGATACCCATGCAGAAAAATGATAAGGACCATGATAATGACGGTCCCCCACGAGGTCTCATTGCAACAAATCTAGCCCACTCCCTAATATGAGTTTGACACCCCTGGTCTAAGGTCACTCTCACTCTCCCTTGCTAAAGCCCAAAATGGTTTAGTCCGCCTGCACAACGATTCATAAGGAATCTTATTTTGTGTGAATGTAGTTGAGCATCGCTAGTAGTGGGCTGCGGCTGCTAATTGTTGTGAAAAATGATAGAATACAATTACTAATAAACTTCTTTCTAAAAGTGAGCACAAACGTTAAAAAAGGAAATCCCATGGTGTTAAACTGCTTGAATATCATTAGTGCTAAAAACAAACTGAGACAACCCATTGAAAGAGCGGAAAATACACTTTCCTAGGTTACACATGTAGGCTAATCTGAGGTAGCCTATCTTCCCATATCTTTCAGAAAGACTTGGCGCCAGCTTGATTCTTGTCCTATTAGTCGGGGAGCCAAAATCTCAAAAATGGGTTGAACCTGACATAGTCTGCCATACTTATTATTTGTGCTTTTTCTGTTAACTTTGACCCTACGAACCAATAATTGGAGGGTCTGATCTGCCGGAAATATAGGAAATATAATACAGCAATAAATAATACAAGAAATATAATACTGCAAAATGACTTACTGTATTTTCCGGACTATAAGTCACACTTTTTTTCATAGTTTGGCTGGCGCTGCGACTCAGGTGCAACATATATATATTTATATATATGTTTTTTTCCTCTTCATGACACATTTTTTGACTGGTGCGACTTATACTCCGGTGCGACTTATAGTGCGGAAAATACGGTACATTATTTGATTTGATGCTCACATAGAGATGGGAAAAAAGGGCTTTCTTTTGTACCATAATACAATGGATACTGGGCCAAATTATATGTCAGAACATCATGATAGACAGTATCTCCCAAGCTGGTAAGATGATCTTCATCAAACTTATTATACTTACTCATTATAAGAGCTTGATGAACTGATCAAAGGTCAAGGTCAAATGAGGTCATACTCGAAATATAGTGTTGGCATGATTTCTCCCAACCAGATTGAAGGATCTTCATGAAACCTAACGCATTTAATAAAGCCTACATGCACAGAGTGGGTACTAAAGACCATGGAGCAAAGGTAAAGGTCAAATTCGTACAAAGTTATATGAGGCTATAGCAGGCAGAGTCAAATCAATTGACGCATTACGTTGTTCGTGGCATTAGTGTTTACACAACGTTTGCAAAGTTTTCTCAAGACAAGAGAATTATTAAAGAAAACTTTATTTTCTGTATAGCAAGATTATTATCAATGTCAATAGGTTTAGCCTTTTACTCCAAGGCCCTCTTTTAAACCAGGGGAAATGAAAACAATTCCATGTCTATGAGCCAGAGGCCCATTTTGGTCCAATTGGTGCCAACTGAGGGCTCCAAACTTTATTATTATTTTCTGATGACGATATGTGTCTAACACAAAAATGCATCATGGATATCAGTGGGACTGACAGCTGAAGCTTAGTAGAGCACTAGGTAGATCGCCATACATCCAATTGACCTATACCCAATGTACTACGCATGAGCACTAAAGTCATGAGGAGGGTGGGAAATGTCAAAACCCATGTTAGTTCACATTTGAGGGTATATACTTTCAGACAATATTTGGTTAAGTGGTTGAATCAGTTCTCCCTAAATGGCACAGCCCAAAACATATTAGCTATACTGTACATCCAATTTACCTATACCCAATGTATTATACATGAGGAGAATGGGACATGTCATGGTAGATCACATCCTGAGGGTATAAGCTTTCAGAAAATATATGGTTTATATGGTTGAATCTGTTTTACCTTCATGGTACAGACCTAAAATATATTAGGTGTACACTTTTTCACCTAAATCCATAAAATCCCAATAATTTCGGTGGGGAATTTACGTAAGAGGCAATAGAAATCTTCAGCTGTCATCTTCAGACTACATGATTTTGAATTAAAATGAGAACTTCTGGGTAAGTCCCAGGTTTAAAAGTAATAGTTTTTTATTTTAAAGGACATTTGTAGGAGTTATTAAGTGTTACAATTACAAGCTGCATCTATTACATAAATAAAAAACTTAAAACAGCAACAGTGTACTTCAGTAACATAAGTTTATTCTCTAATGAGTACTCTCTAAATGGACTTGTTGATTGTCAGCCATAACCTTTTATGACAGGAAACGAATTAGACCATAACCTTTGACCTTGAGTACCTATCAGTTCATTTAGACTTGATGAATAACTGTGTTAAGTTTAATGAAGATCCATCGATTGGCTTTGGAGATACCAAACACTGTACATTTGTGTGACCCCATGCGACCTTGATCTTTCACCCCAAGACCTTGTGTACCCAATCAGTTCATTGATCCCTTATAGTGAGTAAGTATACAGGTTTGATGTGGATCTTTCCACCGGCATTGGAGATATTGGGTGATATCCAGATGTGCTAGCATAAGATTTTGGACAGTAATCATCGGTCCATAAAATGATGATTCAAATGATACCAAATACTTTCACTCTTTTTACTGCAACCACTACAGCCCATTTGTGGTGCAGAAATTGTACTGAGTATGCAATGTGAGAAAACATTCTGGTATCTGCCTCCTCATGTTTCTCACAGTAAAGTTGGTTGGTTGTTACAAACTCATTCAAATTACTTAGATTGTGTGTGTGTGTGTGTGTGTGTGTATGTGTATGTATGTGTGTAAGTGTGCCATGATGCTAAATATCCAGCATGTTTTTCAGAATTTTGAGAGTAGTCTAAAATTCTACTGAAGTTCTGAGCCTCTTTTCATTTTTCTGTGGAACGAGTATACTATTTGGTGAAAAGAATTGTATGCTGACTGATGTAATAACTTGGGGGAATAGTTGATAGCCAATGAAGTAAAGATAAAAATACTGGAAAAAAGTCGTATTTTTTTTGGCATTAAATTGAGCCAAAATCATGTAGAAATGTACCCTGGAAATCCAGAGTTCTCGCGAGAGCACAATGGAACTGATGAAGACAGCGCTGCAACATTAGGACAGTACACATTTTTCGTAGAGATGCACCGATAGATCGGCTGGTGACCGGAATCGGCCGATTTTCACGTGATCGGCCATGACCGGCGACCGGCCGGTCAGTCTGAGACATGCCGATTTTATGCCGGTCAAATACACTCGAGCGCCGCATTTGTAACAACACCCAGCTGAGTTTGCAAAGTTTGAAGAAGCTAGCAACCAGGCCAACACTCAGGGCTGGATGTAGGGCTACAAAGAAAGCGCTAATAGGCTAGTGAGTTTTTCTATGCAGCAAACGCTGTGCTTTACCATTGGCCTACTGCGTGGAATTTACTAAGCTGTCACTTCATTAGGCTACGTGAACATCGCATCATCACCGCCCGCCACTGCCCGCCACTGCCGCTATTTGCGTCCCACAGCTGAACCACAAGCCTGCTGAACGGAGATAAACGACTGCGATATTAAAAATAATCAAAGATGTCAACAAGCAGCGACATACAGTAGCCCTAGTAGTTCTAAAAAAAAATACTCTAACTATTTACTGCACGTAGACTGCGGCTATGCCTTAAAATACCCTAGTCTAGCAGATTGAGAAGTGGATGTCGTGAAAGTGAACAAATAGCCTATTAGAAAGGCAAACAAACGTTAAAGTTGCTTTTGACATAGTAGCCTACAATGAAGAAAACTGATACTCTGAATACTGAATCAGTCGTCTCTGAAAGCTTCTATAGCCTAATTGATGCATTTAACCGAATTTGGTTTAATTTTTTCACCGCGAAAAACAGATCGTGCACTGTTTTCATATGGTGGAGCACCTAATCGCTATTAGCACTTCTCCCCTGTGTTTGCGTGATAGCCTAGGCTGCTACCACTTTTCCCTCGCCCTCCCATAAATTCATCAATGCATATGAAAATATGTTACATGGTAGTATGTTCAAATGTATCATGAAAATTGTTCTTAAATCTTTAGTTGGATATTGGATGTGAGAAGCATAAAATGGGTGTTCCATAATTTAACTTAATCCATAATTTGATAGCCTACTGCATCTGAAGTTAGACTTGAAAAAGAATCTGTCTGCTCACCGGTTCCATTTTTTTTAACAGCCATTTCATCATTGATAAGTTGATTACACGTCTATATTAACATGTTCTATCAAAGAAAAGATAGAAAATAACTATTTGTGTGTGTGCTGTAAAATGGTTAGAAGAAATGAAATCGGAATCGGCTAAAATCGGTATCGGCAGGTCAAACTCTATGAAAAATCGGAAATCGGTATCGGCCCAGAAAATTGCAATCGGTGCATCTCTAATTTTTCGTAGTGTTATCCGATTGCGTCGAAGTCCGAAATCATTCAGAGTAAACATGGTCTAGTGTTATCCAATTGCGTGCAGTGAGATTTTTAAATGCATGCTTGTTGCCGCCCCTCGAGTTGGGCCATTACATTGTTCTTTGCCAGACCCTTAATCTTTCTAGATTATCAGGGTCTGGATTTTCCAGGCTAGTAGAAATGTGTTTTAACAGTTATTTTGTCATTGGATGTTGTCGCCACATGTGTTCTGTGCATCTGGAATGCATTTATTGACAGCTTACCCAACCCACTGAGGACTTGAGAAAATGTCATTTTCCAAAATGTTCTATTAAAAAATTAATGGTATATACACTAAAATGGCCACAATGTTTTACCGCAATGTTTCCGGCAGAGCAGACCCTCCAATTATTGGTCCTTAGGGTCAAAGTTAGCAGAAAAAACACAAATAACAGAGAGTGGCAGAGCATATTTCTGCTACACAGGCAAATGGGGTGAAACATTGGATGTTGGGTAGCCTACAGCACATGTTCTGTCTCTAGCCACTGTACACTGCTGTGGAATACTGCCTCATGTTATTAAAGGTGCAGTTAGCGATGGCGCAGGAAGTCGCATTTGTTGATGTTTAAATTCATTAGCAGATGCTTTTGTCAACAACATACAATACATTATATTTTAATCAAGGACCCAACAAAACACACTAGAGATGTGTCTCACCCCTCATTTCCATATTCCCAGAGAAATTCCACATAGGGATTTGTTTTTGTTTCAGGGGACAGGCTGTCCCCACTTTCTTTGTATCCAGTTTTCGAAAACCTGGGATGGCTACAGAGACCTTTTTTTTTTAACGATGTATTCACGGATTGGGCAGCTAGCGGATCATGAAGAGATAATTGCTGTCTGTGTCCAGCCAATGTGCATTGCTGCCTCATGTTATTAATTAGGCTTGGTTATCCATCAGCGGTGGTGGGAAGGCTACAACCACTGCTCACCACTGGTAAATACTGTATAAGGTTTAAGGTTTATAATCTTCAAACACTTTGTGAGTAATAAATCTAATGACCAATGTTGGAATTAGATATAGATGGACAGATTTAATCTTTCAATCAAATACTGGAAGGATAAAAGAAAACCATGTCAAAATAAAAGAATATACAATAATAACAATAACTTACAAGTGTACACATTTAAAAAATCTTACATTTTAAATATGTATATGAACTAGCACACTTTAAGAAATAAAGCCCCCACGTGTCACACAAATTTATATTCTAAATCATTCTTCATTAATGTGATGACATCAGCATTTGCAGCATGTAACTGACCCTTCATACAATACTGATACTGTTAAGGCCCTGCTAGTCATTCCTAGTATCACACTTTTTCTAATGCCTGTTGGGGCTCTGCCCCTTTGGTCTGTGCTGCCTTGTTATCAATCTGCAGATCATGGAGTGTGCCCATTGATGCTGGGAGTAATGGGTGGTCCTATAAGAAGACCTCCTGGGTAATGGACGCCCTCTGACCCTCTTGCGCTCTTGCCTGGTTTCTGGTCACTCCGTGGCTGCTCCGCTGGGGAGAGCCTCAGCCCATCACTCCTCAGACGTGACCTCACACTGACGTTGCGTTTTACACTTTTGTTTGCATTTGCAGCATGTAATACTGACCCTTCCTCACAAAGAGTTTGGGCATTGTTGCATTGTTGTTTCATTGCACATAATCTTGAAATCATTTAAGAGTCACTCTCCCTACTAAAAGTTTACAAGAGGTCATACTGGGCACAAATCTAGCTATTTTAGAAAAGTGTATAGTGTGTGAATTTCATGAGAAGGTCCATCTTTCATGCATCCACAGCTAGCGTGACAATAAATCCAGTTCTGAACAGAAATAGCACCTTTGGTATTGTTCAACAAAGCAGGACAAATCACAGGACAACATCCCTTTGTTGGTGCTTGTATGTCACACCACTGTTTGAAATACAGTACTTTGAAAACGTGGGTCTTTTATTGGGTATATATTGGGTAATGAACCTCAATGGATCTGGCTCTTTTATAGCATTGCATTCACCTCACATACAGTACAGCATCTGAAAAGGTAGATGAAGAAGGCTTGTCATGAGATATTGTTCACCATTGAAAATGGATCAGATTGCATATAATACTGTAATTATTCCAATGAAATACTATTGGTAATGCTGTGCTAGTAAGTGGGGCAAGTAGTGCTTACGAAGGAGCTTTTTTGAATGCATGTATGTCCGATATATTCTTTACTAATAATAGAGGTCTAAAATGCATTTCACTGTTTGCTTCATCTAAGTCTCTGACTGTTGTTTTGCACCTTTGCTATATTAGTGACAATTTTATCATTACACAGATTTAACTTTTTTGTCTGTACTGTGGATGTACTATGTGGGCTTACTGCATATTTCAGTCAATGTATTCTCTTTAGGATAACAGTCAACACTTAAGGTGGTATTCTCACTGACACAAAAATGTGAGTATTCCAAAGTACTGTGTTAAAAACATACAACGTGGAAACTGATGTTTTATAATACATTATATTTAGTTATACAGCTAGCTCCCTGACATAGCTAAGGCAAGCAGCTACGACCTATTATTATATAAAATATATAAAACATAGAAAATGTAACTATTTTTAACTTTGAGCGGCTTGTGTTTTTAGAAGCTCACCCCAAGATATTCCAGCTGGGAAACAATTGAAATTGAGGGCCAAAGTAACGAGACATGCAAGGGTGAATAATATTGAAACAATATACTGTACTCCCTTAATAAATTTTGAAAAAAAAATAAAGAATATTATGATGTTCACCTCCATCATTTCCCTGTGGTGGTAGCACTACATTTTCATATACAGTCCTCTTTATCTGCTGATGCTGGCTCTGGTCCATCCTGAGCATCTGACAAGATACATTACACGTAAATACACTACTGCATGTTATAATGTTAATATGTAGATGTGAGAAAAAACGAAAAAAAAAAAACAACAACATGGGATGATTACAATTAATCAAAGAAAGACTGCACGTAATCGAGCCTAGAAATCTAGACGCACCCTAGCGGCAGCAAATGTAATTTGCAGCAAGGGTAGTAGTGAAACTTCTATCAGGCTAATCACATCGTGTGCGGCGACGGTTCCGCGTGAATTTCCTGCTACTTGAAAACAAAGAAGATGGATGCTGCTCCTGGCGAACAGCAGTCTTTGAATCGCGACGCGAGTTAAGCTTTTTTTAAATTGGCAAAAGTTTGATCAACTAGCCAACTAGCTTCGCTGGTGAGAAAATGCATGGGACTCATGAGTTGTAGTGCTATCCTATTACGTGCAGAGGAAATTTGAAAGACAACCGTTTATCCCGCCCCTCGGATTGAGCACTGCCAATGGTAAATTCCCAGACCCTACATCTTTACGTGCAGCTCGTCAGGTGCTGACAGGAGCTTCTGGGTTTCATGTTGTTTGTCTTCTCCATCTCCTTCTCCATCCTGCTGAGTGTGATCTGACAAAGATGTATCAAACAAGAATTATTAAGCATGGCCAATGCTACTAGATAGATAATACATTATTGCATTAACATGAATAACAAAACAGCAATATCCATAACATTAATGCATTATGTTGCATACATCAGGGGTTTTAAACCTTTTCTGCTTTAAGGCCCACTTATTCATACTTTTAACAGGCCGGGAGCCATTAAAAAAGATCCTGAATTTGGGCTAAATTTTGTGTAGCTAAAGTCTGCAGATGCCGCTTCAGTTTTTTAAGGCTTATGTTAAACCATATGTAAATCGGATTTTTTTTTTGCAGAACTAGTAGTTTGTGGTAAAACATCAGGCCTATCACTAGCATTGACATTTTTTCACTTCAGGACTTTTCCATTTTTCACTATCTAGCCTAAGACCATTAGCTCATCAAGCTGAGCACCTCAAATTGATGATGTTGTTTAAAATTGGATTGAATAAAGCCTACTACTTTGATAACTGTTACTTATAAGTTGAACAAGGTTACTCTAAAAACATCTAATTTCCATTATAAATTACATTCATATTGCACTGTACTAAAGAAATAGATTCTTTGTATTTCACAAAACGTTATATCGTTTATTTTGTTTACTTTTAATTGGTGACATTTGAATTGCTTGTTGTAGTGGCTGTTGTTGTAATGGCTGTTGTGACAGCTGGGCCCTCCTAGTTTCTTCCTCTCCATTTGCTTCATCTGCATCAAACAGTTAAGAACTTAACTGAATGCATCGTTCAAATGAAATAATTTGTTGGAATTCTCACTGATAAATACTGTCACATAACTGACAGGCAACTTTACTCATTTATTCACTTCTTTAACATTCTTTCTAACATCAGTGTTTGAAGGGACACCATATCATGCATACTTCTCTTTTTGTACACTGCAATTCCAGTTGCTGCAGCTATGATTATCAGGACAGCCCCGCCCAAGATAGATCCCACGATAGATCCCAGGATAATATGCAGGTTAGCATCTGTATTTTCTGCAAAGTAATCGATCAACATGTTCAAAATAAAATACCAGGATTATTGACATTTAACACAACCCCTCCCTTGAAGATGTAACATTGAGTTTATCTTTTCAAGAACAGGGAATCATTGTTCTAGAGATTTTACTTTTGAAAACATAAAAAGACGCTTGTTGTTGAGTGATCTGACCTGGAGGGAACAGCTCTCTCTCTCTGACGCTGCTTGTTTTCCAGCTCACTGGATTGCTGAAGTTGCAGGTGTAGACCCTGTCGAGTCCCTTAGTCTTCTCCACCTTAAGCACAGATCCTCTCTCGTTTCTCCCTCGGTTATCAGTCCAGCTGTACTCAGTGTGATCAATACCTGCTCCTTGACAGGTCAAGTTGCAGCTCCTCAGGTCACAGTTTGGCCTGATGTTTGGCCCAGAAACAGATTCTGAGGAGGCATACGAACGACACTTCATTTAAAGGCTATTCATCTGGTTTGAGTTTCTATTCGCACCAGAGTCACATGATGACGATACATATAACACGTGTTTAACATTCAAATTCATTATAATAGCAATAGACTATTATTTATCTATTTACTTTATATGCGTATACAGTTTACTTATCAATACCCAAGCATTTTTAAAATTGTGACAACTGAGTTATTGTAATTCAACAATCCTTGTGTTGTATGAAATGTTCAGTATTTTAAATAGCCATTACAGGTGAATTTTGATTCACACAGAATTTTCAATAAACCAAAAAAGGTATGAAAACTCTTACCTAGTACAATCAGTTGAAAAGACGAGGCTGTTTCTATACCATTGATCTGAAGTGCATATTGACCATTACATGTAGGCTGCAGGTCAGAGAGGGTCAGAGCCCATGTGTCCATGTTGAGTTCAGTCTTATCTAATGTAGGATAATATGTTGGCGTCATGTCTCCCTTATCCCAATCTGCAACTTTGTCTTTGTTGCGTGTCCACATGACTGACTCAACAAGCACATTTGGGACCTGTCCAATGAGTTCAATAGAACCACTCCTCAAAGTGTATTTTTGGATGACATCTAAAAGGATGAATGTTGAAACAGCATCAGGTTTAAAGCAGTAGTGAGCTGCTGAGAATGAGAGGGAGAGGGAGCTGACTGTAGACCCTTTCAATCTGTTCCTATACACTGTAGAGTTTCCAGTTGAAGCATCCAAAACCGAAGCAGATACTTTGAAATTAAAATGAATCAGATTTTTATTAATGTTGACTTTTTATTTTCTATTATTGTTTGTCCCCAAGTCACCATTAGCTCAATGTTGTTTTCTGTGTCAGCGGAAATTAGGAGTGCACACGTTTGGGTCTATATTTTACATGGACTATGGTTCAATAAGTATATGTTTTAAGTCAGTTACGTCAGTTGTCAGTAATATGTTTTTAAAAAGGAAAACACTAAGAACTCACCTGAGTGGCTCACAGACAGTAACTGAAGCAGCAGTACGGACAGAGTAAAACTCATTTCCCGATATACCTGCCCAGGTCACACAAGGTTAATTACTGTATGTAATCATTCCTATATCTATTTTACTCTGAGTTCCTGCTTATGTATTCAAAAACAATCTAAGAATGCATTACTGAAATTGACATAAATAACATGTACTGTTTTTTAATGACTACAGGATAATGGACAACACAAAATTTGGATAGCACAACATTGGAGGAAGTAGGCTAATGTGGCCACACAACATAAAGCTGAGTGGCCTTTATTCCTCAAAGTGCATTAACTTAACCACCCGAACGCTGTGAAGTCTATTATCCTGCATATTGAAAATTACAAACTATACTTATTCACCTACCTGAGAAGGATAACACTGATGGATATGAGAACAGCGTGAAAAGGCTTTCAATTGATTAGGAATCTCCTGAGTTGTCGGTAGAGTCAGTGCCAACATAAAATCCATTGATTATTCCACAGGAATATAGAATATAGAAATTGTGATGTTTTTTAAAAGTCCATATGTCGTTTCGTGTTGTAGGAAATACGACAGGAAAAGAGTAGGGAGTTGGTTTGAATAAAAAAATGTAGTCTAACTGGTCTGTGAGGTATTAGATAAAAGAATGCCAAGAGGGAGTGTTTGTTATTAGTGTAAACCATATTGGTGTAAACCACACTCTTTATATGTATATCTGTGGTTTGTGTGTTTATTGTGTTTTTTTGTTAGTATGTTTTATTATATTTGTTTGTGTTTTTAAAACAATAGTTAGTTACAGACTGTTAAGTGTTTTAGTGAGCTGCATGATGCAATGGTAACTTCCTGCTTACCAAGTCTCTGTAAATCTCCTGTAGGCACAATATCAAAGTGGCACTATAATAGAATGAAGCTACAGAATGAAAATAGTGGAACAAATGTCCACTAATAAGTATTTATCTCCTGACATAAATAGAAAGAACTGGGTGGGTGATGATTGCATGAAGAGTGTATAGGGGTGGACACAGATGAAATGCAGAGGGGAAAAATGAATAACCAGAATTGTTTTCATACTGAGAGTGTCGACCAGTGTAGCCAGTTCTTCCTGTTTATAGCAGTGTTGGTTGCCAAAGTGACAAAGAGAGAGAGAGAGAGAGAGAGAGAGAGAGAGACACTCTAAACCGCCAATCAAGAGTAAAACTGCATAATGTGTGCTCAACTAAGAATGTTTTGGGGGAGGTTCCAAAGTCCTGGATGAGGTCAGTTGATACTCAGTTAATATTAAAGGAACATGCTCAGTCCACTTTGACTCACACTGCGTCTGCGCGGTCACTGGATCTGTTTTGTCTGTCCCTCTTTTGACCAGCAGGTGGAGCACTGCTGCCACAATTGACCTTTTATACGAAGGCACGTTCTAGGAATTCCCCACAAGCTTGTCAGTGTAACGCCCACAGCAGCCCGTTTGCTCATGTGGATTCCCAGGCCGTAGCATCATTACTGTTTACAGTTATTCTGATGGAATCAGACTTTGTGTTGTCGTCACCTTTGTCTTTCCTCCACCCTTTTACCTTTTATTTTTTGCAGTAATACAGCCTGTTTTAACTCACAATCAGTATGGAAGTGTTTTGTGTACTCTTGTCAGACTTTCATGCTAACCAACTTTGATATCACATGGTGGCACTAGACCACAGTGACACACTGCATATTCATTACTGTGAGTCTTTTAGGCTACGTTTATATGGTGACGATGAAAAGACGCAGAAGTGGCGTCTCGTCTTAATTTTTTTATTCGCGTTTAGACGAGCATTCTCAGGGGGAAATCTCTGTTTATATGAAGACGCTAAGAGTATGTGATATTGATTGGATATGCATTCCAGACCGCTGGGTGGTGGTGTGATAGAACCCGGCACGTCACGTGCAGACATTCTAATTGGACAGTTTAGCCAGAGAGGTAATCAAGGATTTTGGTTTAGCCGTTTAGGCGGAGACGCAACCCGGTCGCCTTCAAAACTCTACACTCTGGAAGGAGTCTTCAGATTTTTCGTCTTCAAGCCCGATGGCGGGGTCGCCGTGTAAACGAAAGGCGCTTATGATAAAATATTTTGTCGTCTTCCCTCGCAATCGTTCTCGTATAAACGGCACCTTAGACTGTCCCTGGAGTTTCCCCCACTGTGAATCAACTTCTCAGGGCGACGCCCGCGGCAGTGTGAGCTCACTCGGGTGTATCGCTGGGCTTGGGCACCATTACAGAGGCTCACATAACTTCAACATCCTAGCATGGTGGTTATACAAGCTTTAACCTTACGTCTGTGAGGTTTGTTATACTTTGCATTAATTTCTGTTCTGAGACGTTAGCTCCATTCCTCTGGCCTGTAGGTGGAGTGCAGGCATAACCACAGGCCTTTGATCTGACTTTGATCTGATTCAGACACAATCAGAAGCCCTTTTGCCAACATCCCCTTTTGTTCCTTATCCACTGCGCTATTTCAGGGCTGCGTTTCCTGTTGCAGAAGTTTCACATGTGAAGTTCTAATACTGTGAGTCATACGCCCACATCATGAGTGTTGTCTCATGTGTTTCAGATGCATACGCCCACATCAGAGTGCTGTCTCAAGTGTTCGAGATGGCGCCGTTCATGTGTCTTCCACCATAAACAAGAGTGCCTGATGCTTCGGCGCTAATCTGAAACCAGCAACACCCAGCAGTCCTACCACCCATACCAAATGTACTTGCTGTGTGAGTGGACTAGCGATGCAGCCATGTATGCTGGGAAGGCAGGAAAATGTGGCACCCAGCAACCTGACTGCAGATTGAGCAAATGCAAACTTCTGTTGAAAGAATGACTCACTTCCTCTTTTTCTTTTTTTTATATTTCTTGGTCTTTTTGCCTTTATAGAACAGTGACAGGAAACAAGTGGGAGAGAGAGACACAGAACGGGGGACGGGGGTTGGTGAAATAACCACTGGTTAGATTCAAACTCCCCACAGGCATGTGGACCCATAATATGTGTCATGTGTCCATTTGCACTACAGCTCTCACTCTTCCCCGTATTCTGAAGACACTATCATACGGGTAGTCGTGGTACAGGAGGAATAGATACAGCAGAGACAAAGCAAATCAGGTTGTAAAAACGATGGATTTTTATTTAAACCACAATTGCCAAACAATCCTGGTGCAAAACAGTGTACAAAAACAGGTAATAATAACAAAATACAGTCGAACTAGAAAGAAAGAAAGAAGACACACAAACAGAACACAAACAGAACAAAACCCGATGGTGGAGTAACACACAACCACAACACACTCCAGTGATGGACATGAACACACATGACGTGCACCAAAGAAAATATGAGCCCCCTATAGAACAAGAACAGGTACTCACCTAATAGCCAATCAGCATTTAGCAATCAGGCTCACCATATCATCAAGGTTGATAGAACTAGGGGTTCAGGGTTCAGATTAGCTTTAGCCAGTTAGCATCCTAGGTGGCTACTATTATCTTAAAAAATGGCGTCTGGCGCCACATTTTTACAAACAAGGCAATGAGATATGGAAACAAAAGTATGTTGTTAGTGTTGGGTCAGATTACTTTGAAATGTAATCCATTACAGAGTACAGACTACACACCAATTTTGTAATCAGTAACGTAATCCATTGGATTACAAAAATAATGTAACGTAATTTTAATACTTTTGGATTACTTCAAAATAAAAAAACAAAAAATTTAAATACATTGAATAAAAAAGACACTCAATCAAGATAATTTTGACAATGTATGGAGAATAGCATGTCTGAAAATGCCAATGCTCGCCAAGAATGCCTTCTATTGCATGACCCTTTTTGTTCAGACGAATTGATAGAGAAAAAAAGTATATTGAAAATGCCCTTGACTCTGTGTGTGTTTGCGAGTGTGTATTGGTGGTGCAAATTGGCCTATTTAATAGGTAAAATACTGGCATTGTGTCTTCTGTGTCCAGATTGGGTCTATCTTAATTTATGACTTCAGGGATGGACAGTATTTCTGATACATGTATTTAAAATACGTTTTTCAAAAAAGTTTTTCGGGTTGAATAAAATGACTCTGTATTTTGTATCAAAATACTATGTAAGGGATGGACGACACGGTGGTCTGTTCACAGAAGTTAATGCACGGTCGAGGTTGTAAAACGTCTGGTTGTCAACAGACATGGTGACTATGTATGATAATGAGCTTGATTGGCCGGCCCAACGCTAACAGAAAAACACTGCCTCAAAAGACTATTTTGTACACTTGAAAGTTTTCAATATTTGGATGGCAACCCATCTTTAATGTTGCATATCTCTAAATTTGATCCATGGTGTTTCTTGGATGACATCTGCTGTTGTCAGTGTGCAGGCTATCCCTTAAAGGCAGTTTAAAGGGATAACCAAAGTGCAGTTTCCTACCCAAAGCTAGAAAGTTGCTAGGTCGGCAATAGTCCAGAGAAGGCCGCTCAGACAATGGCAGAAGTGTTAGTCATGTTATATTTTTTACAGTCTATGGTTATGAGTTGATGTTCCATCAAAATGTTTTTGGAGACGTAATGTTAAGGTCGAAAAACCCTGTCACTTTAGCTGATGAGCTCTCACCCCTCGCTTTTGTTCGATGCTTTGCTGAATATTGTGTAGCCTACCTGTACTGTAGGTCGGTCGTTGGCACCTTTATTTGCGACAGACATGTAAGTGCCTGCTTTGCAGGTCAGGCACTCAGCTTCATGTTGATATCGACCGAGACAAAAACATGGAAATTTAAGTTTTAATTCGTCAGTGAACTTACACTAAACAAGGAAGTTTGCGGTATTGAGGTGACTGACTGACCAATTAAATGTTTGAGATTACTATAGACCAATGACGGTAGCTAAGGTCAGGCTCAACACCCTACACTTTCCACTCAATGCAAAGCGAACTGTAGGGGGAGGGCGTGACTAGTATGTGAATGAAAGACATAGCTATATCCATGAATGAAACATGAATGAAAGAGAGAGCAATGCAAATTCGCTGTAAACACGTTTGAGACTAGAATAAACAAAATCCCGGACGACTTTGAAACTCCGGGCATGTCCGGGCAAAAGAGGACGTCTGGTCACTAGTTCTAAATGGATGATTGCTACGACCAAAGGCCAGTCGTTAGTTCTCTCCCTGTTGTCAAGCTGGCTTAATCCCAAGATTCTGATGAACTTCAGCCTTGAAACATCGCTATTTTACTTAGCCTGCTGTCATCCATCTAAAAAAAGCCACCTCTGTCATATGCTACAATGTCTGCATGTCTGAACGTCTGCATTTTACAGCTCGGATGCAACGTGACAGTTCATTTAAACTTCACAACGAGTTCGGCGAATTAATATACAAGTGTGATACGGCCAAAAAAATGGATCTACTTCATAGGCGTGCAAATAACATAGGCCTACAGTTAATGGTTGTTCTAAATTACGTAGGACAATGGGAAATTCAACCAAGCAGTGGAATAATGTACATTTATATTTTAATAAGTAATGAAACAACCACTTATAATGAAATCATTTTATTATTTTATTATAAACCAGTTGCAAACTATTACAAAATGCTTTGTTCATCATTTGTAAAGCATTGTTCCTATGTTAATTCTCATAAATAAAGTATTTGTACACACAGTTATAAATGGTTTGTTCATAGTAAATAAGCCTATATCTAAAATATGTTTATGAATGATTGTTAATACTTAATAAATTATGCAATATACACATGCACTAATGATTAGTTAGGTGAGGATACATATTTTATAAACCACTTCCTAATACTATAATTCATGATTAACTCAGGGTTAGAAGTGGTTAGTTAATGATATTTTGTGAGCTTACTGTATCTAAAGTGAGGACTTTCTACGCCTATTCTATTCATTTAGCAGACAAGCGGCGCATACATGTCAATTAAATTGAAGGCCATTGACATAACAGTGAAAGCCGGAAATCAAACCCCCAACTTTTCAGGCTACTGCATGCCAGTCCAGCTCCTTATCCACTACACTACACCTTGGCCCAGATAGAAACCCCTACAACTATGCAAGAGTTTCTGTTTTCTTCTACTACACACTGTTATTAAACATCTGTAAACTATTGTTTGACTTGTTGTGGTGGAGTTCATAGTGAAAACTTCTGGCCATTTGGAACATGCATCCACCACCACTAGGAAGTTTGTGCCCATGAAGGGCCCTGCAAAGTCAACATGAATGCGTTGCCATGGAGATGCAGGCCATTCCCACTGGTGAAGTGGGGCATGTGCCGGTTCGTTTTGCACCTGTTGGCCGCCCGGGCATTGCATTGCTACACGCTCAATATCCTGGTCAATTCCGGGCCACCACATAAAGCTACCTGTAGCCTACCTGTACTGTAGGTCGGTCGTTGGCACCTTTATTTGCGACAGACATGTAAGTGCCTGCTTTGCAGGTCAGGCACTCAGCTTCATGTTGATATCGACCGAGACAAAAAACATGGAAATTTAAGTTTTAATTGCCAGTGAACTTACACTAAACAAGGAAGTTTGCGGTATTGAGGTGACTGACTGACCAATTAAATGTTTGAGATTACTATAGACCAATGACGGTAGCTAAGGTCAGGCTCAACACCCTACACTTTCCACTCAATGCAAAGCGAACTGTAGGGGGAGGGCGTGACTAGTATGTGAATGAAAGACATAGCTATATCCATGAATGAAACATGAATGAAAGAGAGAGCAATGCAAATTCGCTGTAAACACGTTTGAGACTAGAATAAACAAAATCCCGGACGACTTTGAAACTCCGGGCATGTCCGGGCAAAAGAGGACGTCTGGTCACTAGTTCTAAATGGATGATTGCTACGACCAAAGGCCAGTCGTTAGTTCTCTCCTGTTGTCAAGCGGGCGAATCCCAAGATTCTGATGAACTTCAGCCTTGAAACATCGCTATTTTACTTAGCCTGCTGTCATCCATCTAAAAGCCACCTCTGTCATATGCTACAATGTCTGCATGTCTGAACGTCTGCATTTTACAGCTCGGATGCAACGTGACAGTTCATTTAAACTTCACAACGAGTTCGGCGAATTAATATACAAGTGTGATAATGGCCAAAAAATGGATCTACTTCATAGGTGCAAAATAACATAGGCCTACAGTTAATGGTTGTTCTAAATTACGTAGGACAATGGGAAATTCAACCAAGCAGTGGAATAATGTACATTTATATTTTAATAAGTAATGAAACAACCACTTATAATGAAATCATTTTATTATTTTATTATAAACCAGTTGCAAACTATTACAAAATGCTTTGTTCATCATTTGTAAAGCATTGTTCCTATGTTAATTCTCATAAATAAAGTATTTGTACACACAGTTATAAATGGTTTGTTCATAGTAAATAAGCCTATATCTAAAATATGTTTATGAATGATTGTTAATACTTAATAAATTATGCAATATACACATGCACTAATGATTAGTTAGGGTGAGGATACATATTTTATAAACCACTTCCTAATACTATAATTCATGATTAACTCAGGGGTTAGAAGTGGTTAGTTAATGATATTTTGTGAGCTTACTGTATCTAAAGTGAGGACTTTCTACGCCTATTCTATTCATTTAGCAGACAAGCGACGTACACATGTCAATTAAATTGAAGGCCATTGACATAACAGTGAAAGCCGGAAATCAAACCCCCAACTTTTCAGGCTACTGCATGCCAGTCCAGCTCCTTATCCACTACACTACACCTTGGCCCAGATAGAAACCCCTACAACTATGCAAGAGTTTCTGTTTTCTTCTACTACACACTGTTATTAAACATCTGTAAACTATTGTTTGACTTGTTGTGGTGGAGTTCATAGTGAAAACTTCTGGCCATTTGGAACATGCATCCACCACCACTAGGAAGTTTGTGCCCATGAAGGGCCCTGCAAAGTCAACATGAATGCGTTGCCATGGAGATGCAGGCCATTCCCACTGGTGAAGTGGGGCATGTGCCGGTTCGTTTTGCACCTGTTGGCCGCCCGGGCATTGCATTGCTACACGCTCAATATCCTGGTCAATTCCGGGCCACCACATAAAGCTCCTTGCTAGCGCCTTCATTTTCACCAGAATGGAGTTCCAGAATGGAGTTCTTTTAAAACCTTCGTTCTGAGGCTACTCGGTATGATGACTCTTACCCCCCACATGACACAGCCAGCATTCAAGGTAAGTTCACTTCTATGCTGATAGAAAGGAGCTAAGGTGGTTTTGTGGGCTGCTGTCCAGCCAGCTTGCATGCCTGTGTAAACCTGAGACAATGCCTTGTCACGTCTAGTCTCAGCCTGTACCATTTCTGCTGTGACAGGTGGGCTTTCAATTTGGCCGAGGGTGAACATATCTAATGCGTAGCAGTCGTCCTGTTTGTTTTTGATATCGTCCAGAGGCAAACGGGACAGTCCGTCTGCGTTCGTGTGGTCCCCAGTCCTCCGGAACTCTATCTTGTACTGGTGTCCCCCGAGAAACAATGCCCAGCGTTGCATACGGGCTGCAGTGTCATGAGCTCTCTCTCTGCCTGGTAACACGCGCTGATTGAAGTCTGATGACCTCCACCTGTTCCTGCTCTGCTCTGCCTCACCCTCGTTTACCTACCAGCTGCACTGCATTCACCACTCATCATGCCCTGTATATAAAGCCTTGCTTTTCAGTCCACACTTGTCAGATCGTCTGCAACCAGCACCAGTTACCTGCCTGTTTTGGAAAACGCCTCTGACTCTTTGCCTGTGATCCCGGACCCGCTCGACTACTTCTGTGTTCTCCAGCCCCGGTAATCTTGACCTGCCTTCCGTCCCTCTTCTACGAATACCGCCTAGTCCTTGACTGTACTGCTGCTTCGTTTCAATTGCTGTTGTGTGTGTGTTTCCCCAGGACTTCCCGGATCATCCAGCTCCTGCCATCAAGCTGTTCGGCTACTGGGGAACACACACACCACCAGACTCTGGAACTCCTGTACCCCGGAACCCCCCCTGAAACCCCTTAACCCCAACCCTTAAATAAACTTTTTGAACGTGACCTCTTTTGTGGTCTGACATGCAGCAGTCACTGGAACGCCTTTTGGGACTGAAGATGGACATGAGTGGCTGATGGTCAGTAATGAGAGTAAATTCTCTGCCAAACAAATATTGATTAAATCTTTTTACGCCCCACACCAGACTCAGTGCCTCTTTGTCAATCTGGGCGTAGTTTTTCTCTGCTTTGGTTAGGTATCGAGATGCGAAAGCTATTGGCCGTTCACTGCAGTCATCCATAATGTGAGACATCACTGCCCCAATGCCGTACGGTGAAGCATCGCAGGCTAGCCTAACTGGTAGAGAAGGGTTGTAGTGGGTCAGGACTGTGTCTGATGTCACAAGGGTCTTTGCTTCTTTGAAGGCATGTTCACAGTCCCTGGTCCACACCTATTTCCGTCCTACCTGGAGCAGCTCGTTCAGGGGATGGAGCACCATTGCCAGGTTGGGCAAGAATCTGTGATAATTGTTCACAAACCCCAGAAAGGATCTCAACTGCGAAACATCTTGAGGTCGGGGGCCTTTAACACTGCCTGGACCTTCTCTTGACACTGGTGTAGCCCATTCGCATCAATGGTGTGTCCACAATACGTGACGCTGGACTTGAGGAATTCACATTTGTCTCTCCGTGCCTGGAGTCCATAGTCTTCCAGCCTCTTCAGGACCTGTTTCAGGTTCTCTAGGTGCTCAGTATCAGTGGCCCCCGTGACAATGATGTCATCGAGGTAGCATTGTGTGCCTGGTACTCCTTGTAACACCTGGTCCATGGCCCGTTTCCATATTGCTGGTGCTGAGGCCACTCCAAACACAAGTCTATTGTAGCGGTACAAACCCTTGATGGTATTGATGGTCAAAAATGTCTGAGTCCTCCTCCATTTCCATCTGGAGGTATGCTTCTGCTAAGTCCACCTTTGAAAAACGCTGCCCACCAGACAATTTTGCAAAAATATCCTCAATCCTCGGGTATTGCTCAACCTGGAGCACCGGGTTAATTGTGACTTTAAAGTCACCACAAAGCCTGATCGTGCCATTTTTCTTAACGACTGGAACCACTGGGGTTGCCCAGGGACTCCAGTCGACTCTGGAAAGTATTCCATCAGCTTCTAGCCGGTCACGTTCCTTCTCTATTACAAGCCGTATGGCATAGAGGACAGGGCGTGTCTTATGAAATGTTGCCTGAGCTCCATCTTTGAGTGTGATTCCCCTTTATATGTCGAAGTGTTCCAATCCCCTCTTTGAACACTGCTGCAGCTTCTTCCAATACCTTGTCCAGCTTGACATCAGTTGATTGTGGTGTTTTGGACAACACTTCTACACTGAGATGATAAATGATAGCCACCACACCTGTAGCATTGTTCTTCTGACTGCCTTTGCATAGCTCCTTTCATGGCCAGCTGATTCACATTTTCGGTTTTCACATCACCCTGTAGTTCGAGTGCATCCTTTGCCGCCGTTTCCATCGAAACTGAAATTTCCAAAGCCCTTTTGAATGTGAGATCAGCCTCCGTCAAGTCTTTTCTGAATTCCTTCATGACGAATGCCACAGACTAAACGGTCCCGTAATGCGTCGTTTAAACCAGTCCCAAATTGACAATGTTCTGACAGTCTTTTCAGCTCAGCAACGTATGGCACTACCGTTTCTTCCTTATTTTGATTCCGTTTATGAAACCTATAACGTTCCGCAATTACCAGCGGTTTAGGCGATAAATGTGCACGCGTTACCTCCACAATCTCGTCATACTTCTTGTCGGTAGGTTTCTCTGGGGCTGTTAAGTTGAGGAGAAGGCTGTACACTTTCCCACCCATCACACTTAGCAGGACATGTTTATCTGCCTCCACTTCATAGGCAACAAAGAATTGTTCAAGTCGTTCGACATAAGTGTTCCAGTCCTCCGTGGAGCTATCGAATGCATCGAGCCTGCCAGTATGCCATGTGGCCGTGGCCCACTGGTTAGCACTCTGGACTTGTAACCGGAGGGTTGCCGGTTCGAGCCCCGACCAGTGGGCCGCGGCTGAAGTGCCCTTGAGCAAGGCACCTAACCCCTCACTGCTCCCCCCGCCCGTTAAGCAGGCAGCTCACTGCGCCCGGGATTAGTGTGTGCTTCACCTCACTGTGTGTTCACTGTGTGCTGTTTGTGTTTCACTAATTCACCGATTGGGTTAAATGCAGAGACCAAATTTCCCTCACGGGATCAAAAAAGTATATATACTTATACTTATACTTATGTTAGCTGGAGGTACTCACACCAGAGCCGTTCTGTAGTTTCCAAACTTTTAGTGTAACTTCCTTCCTGAAGTCACAGAATGTCCGTATTTAGTGATTTAATCACAAACATTGGCATATCGTTTTTATCCTCGTCGCCACTGTTGTGTATGTTACTTTTGTTGTTGTGTATGTTACTTTTTATCAGACGCATGGAGACGCAGCTTGCATGAAACTAGTAGCTTCGTTTAATAAACAGCGCAGAGCGGTGGCAGCAAAACAGGCATAACCAATCAACAAAGGATCTCATAGGCATTACTAATTGCCAACTCTTACAGAACTGACTACTAAGACACCAGTGGGTTACCAGAGCCCGTCTACGGAGAGCCTGGCCACTCCGTATTAAGTCCCATTGTACCGAATTTTGGTTGCAGTTCCACCAGAGTTCCACTGGGGGCAATCGCCATGAGTGCAGAATGAATGGGAGTCAATGGAGCTAGACGGCTAAATTTGTCCCTTTCACCTGATTATCGTTGACAAATCTCAGATTTGATTGTAGTTTGTATAACTTCAACATGGGTTATAGGTCAAAAGTTGAATGAACGAGTCCTTATGCCCTTTTGATTTGCCCATAACACGCTAGCATTGTGCTAATGAATGACGTCATTGACACATTTGAAAGGCTTTTAAGAACAATTAAGTGACTTTAAAAAATATAATACTCAACCAAGTGTATTTTTTTTGCCTCCCCTTTCGAATACAATATTCAAATTACTTGAAAAAAAATTATAACCCGAGAAAAGTGGATTTTGAGGGGTACAGCTCCATAGACCTCCATGCATTCTGCACTTTCGTGGGACGATGCCCCTCATGTGGAACCACAGAAGGAACTGCAACCAGTTCAGAAACCGGAAGTTTTCCGAGAGTGGCCGTTCTCCCCTTATTAGACATTCTCTGGGGTTATTTAAAACACTACAGATAGGGAGCTGGGTAAACGTGCAGTAACCCATAAAGTTGGGGGTTCAAACCCCGGCGTCCACCAATGTGGCCTTGGCCTTTAATTTCATTGACATTGTGTAAATCGCTTTGGGTGAAAGTGTCGGCTATATGAATAAATGCAAGTGTAAACTTTAAAACTCATTTGTAAATGTGTTGCAAGGCATAAAACGTCCTCACTTTAGATGAGCTCACAAAATATCATTAACTAACCACTTGTAACTCCTGAGTTAATTATTAATTATAGTATTAGGAAGTGGTTTATAAAATATGTATCCTCACCCTAACTAATCATTAGTGCATGTAACAACTGTTAAATAATGGAAATACTTAATCAAAAACATATTTTTGCAGTAAGTATTAACAATAATGTATACACATATTGTGTCCTGGGGAAACTGTAGGATCAGTTGGGAACTACAGAGGCAAATTAAATCATGATTGGTGTGGGGGATTTTGTAAGAGTTTTGTGAAAAGTAGCTGTTAAATACATCATGACAACATTATACATTCCAAGCAAGGGGTAAAATGTGTGAAAACTAGAGTTTCAGTTAATGCATACTTACCAGTACTCATAGGGCACACACACACACACACACACACACACACACACACACACACACACACACACACACACACACGCGCCTGCTAAAGGGAACAGCTCTGATTCCCTGATGCTCCTAGTATACTGTAACAGCTGACTGGGTTGCTGAAGTTGCAGGTGTAGATTTTATCCAGCATTTTACTCATTTCTACCATCAGCACAGGCCCCGAGTGTCTGGTACCCTTGCTATCTGTCCAGCTGTAATCCGTGTACTCAACAGGGTCCATGTCTTTACATGTGTACAGGATGTTTTTCCCTCCTGTGCAGGTTAGCGTGCAGTTTGTGGGCCCATAGTCTTTAGTGATCACTGGCCTAGAGACAGATTCTAAACAAAAGTGTATGATCGGCTATATAAAGTTAAAACAGCTCATTACTGCTTAATCTACTGAAGCCAGGATAAAAAAAACAAACAAAGAAAATATTAAATCTAAAATAAAATTATTATTTGCAAATTATTTAGTACATGCAAACCATGGATTTTTAAGGAAATATCTCTGCTAATGAAAGCAATGGCCAGTTTTTTTTTTTTTTTTGGGTGGGTGGGGTCAAAGTCCTGGATAACATGCATCACTGCTTGACCAAATGAATTCTCACTGTAATCATTACTTAGTCTTCATCTCTCTTTATTGACCAGAAGGTGGAGCACTGTTGCTATGGGCCTTTTGTCTATTGGCATGCTCTAGGAGTTCCCTTACACTGTGCCAAGTTTATCAGAGCTTGGCCTGGGGCGATGAGCATAGAGTTCCCTTGTGTACATTATTGCTGGGGTGGGGCGCCAACACATGGCTCACACAGCTCTCCAACATCAACAACATGTGTGGGGGTGAGCTGCAACCTTCACATCTGTGAGGTGGGGACATTATGACATCCTAGTTCTTAATACTGAGACATTTGGTGGGTCCAGTTTCATGCAGTGCCGTATAGCATTGGTCAAAAGCAATGTATTTCATTGAGTGGATTTTGGCATTACTGTGTGTCAGCGCTGTTAGGGGCAACATGAAGACAAAAGCTGCTATTTGTTCCGTCACTCTGGCCTTCTATATGATCACAAACAGACAACTAAGATGGCCTCTACATTCACTGTCTCCTCATCAGGAAGACTTAGCCCCCACCATCCACAACTCTCTCATGTTTTCATTGTCTGTTGTGTTCAAAGGTGTTTTGTGTCTTGGATGCGACACACTATAAGTTTAAAAAATGTGACTCATGCTAATAAGGCAGGCCTAAGCCCACGGCTGTGTGCTGGCTCTTGTTTCGGAGGATGCCGCTGATCTAGGTCATGACTGTTGCACCCCTAAACATGAATGCCATGGAACCTTGGCAGTCATTTGAAACCAGCTCCCCCTACCAGGCTTAGCTCACCACACAGCATACCATCTGTTGGTACCTATTTTAGTTCAGATCTGACAGTCCTTTCCTTAAGCTGAAACACATGTTCATTTACAGCCATAATATAACACATTCATATTATGGCAAGAAGTAAATGGAATAGAACACATTTTGTTTTGCAGTCTCCTGCATGCTTTCAAATAGCTCGATGGTGTTTTATGCCCCCAACATCATCTTCCAGGCAGCACTGCCACCGCTGACTTAAAGGCACCTAAACCTTTTACATATAGAAGAAGCTAAAGGGTTTGGTACCAATAGGCCAGTGCACAGAAAGAATACTACACCACTTTTAAACTTCATTCTTTCCCTTACCTAACCCCAACCCATGCCTAATCCTAGTGCCTTCCAGGCAGCGCTGCCTTGAAGACAATGTTGGGGGCATAAAACACCAAGAAACTTCAAATTCGGCATGTATAGCACTCTTTCAGAGTAATGTTGTGCAATGTGTCTGCTCACACTTCACTAACAAATGCTGCAATGGCCTGACTTGGGATTTTGGGAGGAGAGATGTCAAGGTCCTGGATGAGACAATGACTAATACAAATAACTGTCACACAATAAACAGCAAAAAACAAACCAAAAAGACTGTCCATCAGCATAATTACAGAAACCATATCGCACATTAAACATAATAAACAAACAGCTACTCAGCCAGGCTGATCCAGACTCAAATTTATCATGATTTGCATTGATCAGATCTACTGACATGAATAGCCTACTATCCACCAGCTTATTACGCATGCTTACTTAAAAATGCAGTTTCATTTGGTATGTGAATATAGGCCTCTCAGGTTACTGTGTGACCTGACTGTCTGTAATCCAAGAGAGAGGGTCAGGAGCTAACCTATCCATGGCCTGTCTGTAGTTCAAGAGAGAGGGTCAGGAGCTAACCTATCCATGGCCTGTCTGTAGTTCAAGAGAGAGGGTCAGGAGATAACCTATCCATTGCCTGTCTGTAGTTCAAGAAAGAGGGTCAGGAGCTAACCTATCCATGGCCTGTCTGTAGTTCAAGAGAGAGGGTCAGGGACTAACCTATCTGTGGCCTGTCTGTAGTTCAATAGAGAGGGTCAGGAGCTAACCTATCCATGGCCTGTCTGTAGTTCAGGAGAGAGGGTCAGAGACCTTTTTTCATAAACTTAGAGAAAACCAAATTTTATAGACATTGAAGACAATGATAAAATGACCATACTTCTTGGTGAAAGGCCCTCTGCTGCCCTGGCAGCACAATATGTCTTAAAATGTCACAACCTGAAGGACATGACTTAAGTAAACCTAATGTCAAACAGACACATGTGCGCATGCACACACACACACACACACACTCACCCCTACCTTTCATTCTAGTATTATTTCTACTGCTGTCTATTTTGTGCTCACATGTTTATACATTGTGTGCTGTATCTCTGTCTTCTTTTCCTTGTGACACTACTGTGTTATTTGTAACACTAGCTTTGGCAACACTGTACCAAACAGTAATGCTAATAAAGCCCCTTTGAATTTGACTAACCTATCTGTGGCCCGTCTGTAGTCCAAGAGAGAGGGTCAGGAGCTAACCTATCTGTGGCCTGTCTGTAGTTCAAGAGACTGGACGGCTCAGGACATCTACTGTAGCAGAATTAGACCCCAACATGCAGTTGTAGTTAGGACAAGAAGTTATGAAACTATGATTGTAGTTACTATTTTAAACACTTCCATATAATTTACAAATAATTTGGAAAACATTCCTGCAAATAGTGAATTCTTCTTGTCAGAGAGCAAAAGGGCAGGTGCTACAGCAGCAGCGGAGGTCTGTCTGTGCACGTCCCTGTGTATGTGTGTGTGTATTAGTTTTGTTTGATTCTGTGATGCTAGGGGAAATTTGTATAATTCAGTAGTCTGTTGCAAACACACAACAACAAAAAAACATGCAATTCATATAGTGAAATTTTTTTTTTATTACATACAGATAGTGTATACTATGAAACATCTCTCTGCCCCATGAAAAGTAAAATAAAACAATCTAAACATCAAATTGGCAGTAATAGGAAAGGAGGACTTAAACAGAGGATGGGAAGACCAGGGGTATAAGTATAAGTATATATACTCTTTTGATCCCGTGAGGGAAATTTGGTCTCTGCATTTATCCCAATCCGTGAATTAGTGAAACACACACAGCACACAGCGTACACACAGTGAGGTAAGGCACACACTAATCCCGGCAGAGTGAGCTGCCTGCATCAACAGCGGCGCTCGGGAAGCAGTGAGGGGTTTTGGTGCCTTGCTCAAGGGCACTTCAGCCGTGCCTACTGGTCGGGGTTCAAACCTGCAACCCTCCGGTTACAGGTCCGAAGCGCTAAACCAGTAGCCACGGCTGCCCACAGTGTGTACCCACTTCTCTTCTTCTCTCCACAGGGAGAGGGATGAGAGAAGTGCAAGCAGACAAAAAAATGCTTAAATAAAAGTTTATAAAGATGAGCTCTGCGCCACTTCTTTTCCTTTTTTTCCAGTTTAAAAACACAATCTGATTGTACAAAACAGACCGCTAAGCAGCAGGTTATAACCAATTGAAATGCTCTCCTGTGACTCAGGCAAGACCTTCTGTCCTTCTGGGAAAATGTGTCTGACAGAAATAAGTTCAGTGGTGAGGGTGTGAAGAGGTAAACAAACCACAAACGTGGCTTCATGAGGCTCGGTTCTGACCGCTAAAATATCACGATTGCTGTCACTACGTCACAATACTAACTGGTGTGTCAGGCCAATCAGCACTCAGTATTAACAACACTTCTTATTGCATAAACAAACCACTGTTTCCATCTTCTGTCTGACTATCACAACTAAAACTATCAAGATTGAGATTTTAAAGAACACCATATGGCACACAAGCCTTGTGATTGGGTGAGGCCACTGTCTCTTCTTTACCAAAAATGTAATGGTCCATGGATTCCTTCTATCCTCCTCTTTCTCTGACTCTCCCTCATTGCTGCCTTTAATCACTGGGAAAATAAATAATGACATTTTTTGTCAACATACAGTCGTCTCATTCATACACCACACATACAATATTAAAACCTACACAAATACAATGATTCATGAAAAAGTGAAATAAGAACACTAAGCTTTTAGGTGATTTGGTGAAGATATATACATATTTTGAATCAAAATATTAGTAAAACTACACAATATTACAGCATGTCAAAGCATTCATATATAACATCATAACATAACGATATCGCTCATTCTTCTGAACTCCGTGGTGTGTGTGTGTGTGTATGTGTATCATTAGAAGCAGCCAGAGCAAAGCAAAGAGATGATATTGTTTCTCGAGCTGACTATTGGATGATATTGTTTCCTGAGCTCGAGGAACATAGTTCATAGTCTTCATTGGCTAGCATTTCCCTATCACTGAGTAGACTGTCTCAATAACATTAGTAAAAGCATTTATCAGACCTAATTGGGGACTTCATTTTCAAAAATCATCAAACAAAAAAGGGACAAACGTATATATTCTTTGGTGATTTAGATTTATACAGATTTGTCAGAAAAATATTAGTTCTGGGAGTATGCCAAGTCATTTCAGTATCTTTACCACATTCATATCTCAGTTCATAATGTGTAAAGAGTCCTTTGGTCCAGTAAAACTTTGGTCCAGTCATCACTGGGTTGAGTAGCCAAATAAGTACCAAAGTAGAATTTAAAATCCAGAGATTAATCCACAGGGACATGCTTTGGTCCGGTTCCTCCTCCTCAGCTCTCTTTCTGTTCAGAACTCCCAGAAGGCTCAGCTGCAAGACAAGACATAATAAGCTCCAAAAAATTTCTCCATATTCCTCACATCCTATTTAGAATATACCACAGCTTATAGGTTCAACAATAGCTTAATCTGCATACAGTAGGTTGGAAAACATGACACTTAAAATATGACTACCACTCTTTGTCTGGAGAATGACAGCATACCTGGTCGGCTGGTCCTCAGATGGCTCATGCTCAGCAGTCTTGTCTTGTTGCTCTCCTTCACTTTTTGCTGGATCATAAAAAAAACATACCAGATACCAAATTCCAGTCCATTAACGTGAGAACATGAAACAGAGAGGTCCTACGTAACACTGTGTCATATAAGAAAACTCATCATCTGTCACAGTCACCATGCAACCTGTATTAAAAGCTACTTACTTTTGAACGATTCATGCTCGATTCTTGACATTTTAAGGGACTATTCTACACTGTTAATTGACTTCTGAAATAATTACCCCACAGTTGAATATTTCTCAAGCTATGACTTGCTGAATATTGCTATATTACATATTTATGAAAAATGTAAGCATGTTTTGACCACAATATCTTCACAATGAATCCCATCCGAAGTTTTGAATTTATTTATATAATCCTACTGGTTAAGTACTTCCTTACCAACTAGATTGCATGTCTAAAATAAATAAAAATATCTCATTTATAGAGCTTCAAACATGAAAAATAACTTCATACTTAATTTTCATGTGTGTATTCCCCATGTATGACTATATCATAGTTTTGATACTACGATAGCAGTTATGTTATATATTTGTCAAACTAGGCTTTCAGCTCAGATCTGTGCGCATTCTCTGTGTTGGGATGACGTTGGTCCATCGTGAAACGTGGAGACGCACAAGACCGCCTCTATGTAAAAACAATTACTTCCGCATTCATGAGCAATAGCTTAATCTACACTGCAGTCATTTTTTGTGTCTAACCTATAACATCAAATAAATCTATTGTCATCAGTTGTTGTATGGTATGCACGTCCATAGTGGGATATTTGCACGCACAGCACTATTAAAGCGCATTCGAGATCCAAAATGTTAGTACAGGCGGAGCTCCACCTGTATGATATGACAGAATCCTAAACGTGAGATAACTTCATTTTTAAAACAATTGATTGGTCAGTGGGCGGTAGATTACACGATTTGAGCTATAACTTAGCACATAACCTCCTCCCGACCAGGTTTGGTTAACAGCATAAGGTACCATGGTGATATAGCGACACTAAAACAGATCCACTTTTGTGGCTTTGAGCGGAACATACCTCGCTAACCCACTGTGAAGTCATACAGACTTTTGTGCCTGCCATGTACTTACCTGCCCACAAGATGTCGCCATTCTGCCTTTGTGTGTTTTTGTTTACTCGCTCCCCTTTCTTTGGTTAATGGAAACCCTTCTGTGATTGGATGATTGGATAATTGGGGTTAATGTACCGGCCTATTTAAGATCCTGTTTTTTTCTTTGTCTTTGCTGAGTTTTCCTGAGAGACACAGTGTGAGTACCTGTTTTTCTGTGCTGCTAATTCTTGAGCTCTTGTTTTGATTTTGACTTCTGCCTGCATTTTTGAGAATTTGAAAAGCCTATTTTTGTGCTGAAATACCTTTTGTTGGAACTTTGATTTTTGACTGAAGACTTTTTGTTGTCATTGGACTGCTGGCTGTGAACTTTTGTTTTTGGGACTCTGGGAGCTTTCACTGAACTGAAGAACTGCATTTTTTGTATCCTGTGTTTTTGAAAGTAAAGACTTATCAGAACTCATTGCTTCTCTGCATGTCTGTCCAAGGTCGACCACCCAACAAAATTCCTGACACCCACGGATCAAGATTTGTAGTATACCCCACATGTCTATGTTTCAAAGCACCTACTTTGCTATGTTAATATCATATCTTGATAACGTTTTCTGAGGCTTAAATGTGTACTAAAATATAAAATGGCTCTTCACACTAACCAATATTTCTTACATGTGTTGAAAAACCAAACATATTATGGTGTGCCTTGTCTGGCCTTATATCTAAATCTGGATTGGAGAAAATGGGTCACAACATGTCAAAGTGTCTCTTAATGAACATAACAAGAAACAGGTGAGGCAGTGACCAGGGTAACTAGATGTACCGCAGAGCGGTACAAAATATGACCGCCGACCAGTCCAGCACATTTTTTCCACAAAAATAAGTCACGCTGAAAGGCATATATGGTTCTAACTGTCTCACTGAATTGCATTATGCACACTCAATTCTCACTGGTATCTGCTAGACAACAAGTACCAAAACATGATTGTTTATGTTTATGTGTGGTGCATGTGCATGCATGCGTACATATGTCTACTGTGTGAGTATGTGTCATACGTATGATTACTGTGAATGTGTGTGTGTATCTGTTTATGCACATGTGTATGCACATGTGTGCATATGGAATGGGTTAACATGACCCCTGGAGGCAAACATACGCAAAAATGGGTCATCCTAGGCCCTACGGTTCTCAAGATATTCACAGAAAACTCTGGTGTACGGTCACTAAATGTACAGATAAATTAATTTATTGTATGGCCCCCCATGAATGAAAGTCCATGAAACTTGGCATGCATTTGGAGGGTGTCATAATAATCCTACACTTTCAATTTTGTGCAGTTTTGACCATGTCAGCCAGAGATATTGTGATGAACACCTAATGTTTTGCTTTTTAATTTTTAACTAGGTGGCGCTATAAATGAAAAGTGGTAATAGGATGGGTTGACATGGCCCCTTAAAGCAACACCAAAGAACTTTTCCTCTGTATAAAGTATAATGTATTGCAACATCAGATGCAAGTCAAACTTTAGTTTCTTATGTCTCATTCCATCGAACTACAGATCCGCTAGCCGATCCGGCAAACTTACATAGTGCGGTTATAGCCGATAGAGGGCTGCGAAGCGAATGCAGAAAGTGCCGTTCACCCTGTTATGACTTGATGAACCACTGAAACGATTTTGGAAACATTATTTTAAGGTACAAAAAACGTTTTGGTGTTGCTTTAAGACCAACATACAAAAAAAGGTAGTCCTCCTAGGCCCTATGGTTCTCGAGATATTCACAAAAAACTGTCTCCGCCACCTACAGGCCAGTTGGTGTACAGTAACATAAAATAATTTATTGTGGCCCCCCATGAACAGAATTCCACAAAACTTGGCGTGCATTCAGAGGGTGTCGTAATGATCCTACCCTTCCAATTTTGTGCAGTTTTGACCATGCTAGGTCACAGATACCTGCGATTACAACACCTCATTTTTACTTTTTTATTTTTAACTAGGTGTCGCTATACATGAAATGAGTGCTTATAGAATGGGTTGACATGGCCCCTTAAGATCAACATACAAAAAAAGGTCCTCCTAAACCCTACGGTTCTCGAGATATTCACAGAAAATTGTGTCTGCCCTACCCTCTTTCGGGGGGTCCAGTCCAGCGGGGGGGCTACAGATCAAAACGAAAAACGATGGTTCCATGCTATCCTTGTGGGGCTACATGCCCACCAAGTTTCGTGCACCCCGGTCTTTCAGTGTCCCGGGAATCCTTGAAGGAAAATTGGCCATGCGAAAAAAAAAAAGAAAAAAAAAATCTGACTAAACCTATATGACCGCCACTTCGCTACGCGGCGGTCATAATAATTCCATATTGAATTTTACGCACATATTTAATTTGCGGGAGTGCAGTGAATCATCGGTTTGTCCCGCACCCGCGAACGCACCTCTCTCATCCCGCCCTCTCCCTCTCAGAGCTTTCAAAAGTTGTCCCGCGCCTCACTCTTTTGCTTCGGGACCCACAGGTCTACCTCAGGAGTGCAGACCTCTACTGCGTGGCGGTCATAATTAGTGAGGGGTGGGGACAGAGACACTATTAACTGAAACACATGGCTATATAAACAAAACATCACATGGTACAAGTTAACAAATGTCCACAGCAACCTTGGAAAAAGACACACACCCATAGGCATGTAAACCATTTTTGATGCCTTCATTAATATAGTTTGAGTAAAGCTGCCAACTCAATAATAAGTCTTTTCAATGATATGATTGTCTGTAAGGAAGACGTTGTCATACATGTGAGAAATACACATAAAACTTAAATGTGAAATTATTTTTTATCATTTTTAATGTGTCATAAATCATAGATTGTGAATACTTCCGGACATACAGTATTTCTAATATATGTGTTTCATATATAGAAATGTAAAAGATCTGATGTGGTTCGGCTTGAAGATATAGTGGTCAAAAGTCTCTATTTTTTTTTCAATTTAATGCCATATTCAACATGCCATAACTTAACAAATAACGTTGCATTTGAAAACATCTACAGTCGTGCAATATTCCCTCAAGCATCTAGCATGAATTGTTCAAACGTGACCCAAGGAACTTAGCGATTTTAAAAAACAGCATTTTATCAGACTAATGACTGTTTTTAGCCTCCATATCTCAGAAAATAAAGTAGATACAAGCCTAAACTTTTGCACAGTAGTTGTTGGGTATTATAGCATTATTGACAAAAAGTATGAAGCAAATCCAAGATGGTCAGGTGGGAGGCATCTGTTGATTTGGCATGGAATGACCCCATTAACAGTAAACGCGAACCGTAGATATGCTCTGTGTATTAGCAGTTCTGTCTGATTTGGGTGACATTAAATTGAAAATTTAATTGAAACAATTTGTCTAACCTCTATCAGTCGCTATATTGCTGTGATGTTTGTTTGTGTAAAGCTTCATTACAAACTGACATATTTCAGAATATCTTATAGCAATAGCTAAAAACAATCAATTGTTAAACGGCAGCACGACTTGTTGACAACTGTAACGCAAACAGTTTGGGTTTTTAACACAGACATGACGTCACCCACCAGCTCTAAGTCACTTAGGAAACAAATGGAATGTGCCATAATTAGCACATATAGAGTAATTAATCACATGGGAACTATGACATTTGAATTATGACTACCACTCTCTCTGGGGAATGACTGCATACCTTGTCCGTTAGTTGTCAGGTCCTCAGATGACCCAGCTTCATCCATATTCACAACAGACTGGTCTCCTCCACTCTGGGCTGTTGGTTCTGAAAACATACACAATGCAATTCTCAGCCATCACGAGCACAAGTGAAAATGTGAATAGTTTATCATTCTCAAAATCACTCTGAATGTGATCCCTGATGATATCCACAGTAACTTTCACTAGTGACTGAGAATGGGTTACCATCGAAAACATACTGTAGACTGGAAAAAGCAACACCCCCTAATATTATTCAAATGACTGAGCAAAACAACATTTATCCTGCAGAGGAGTTGCTTATATCTCGTGACAGTGTGTCTTCCGCTGTACTCCATATGTGTCTCTCGCCTCTCCCCTAATCACTTTTAACAGTCATTACCAATTTGCAAATGATGGTGAATAACTAGTTATCGTGAGATGTATTTCGTAATATCTTTATTCTAATTATGTTTCCTATTGTAATCGTGTAATTTCTAATGTTTTGCATGGACTTGCGTTCATGGATGATAGAAGGATGGTGCGCTGTGCACCTGCCAATATGACTGTTGACAATGCACTTTTAAAATAACATATAAACAACTCGCCATAGACTTCTGTCCAGGTTTCTCTTGGTCAGTGGCGTTTTTTAGGTAGTGTAAGATAACGATTTTTAGACAATGCGCTAGGTCACTCCCTGGGTTGTTAATTACCACAACCCTGGGCACATTGTTTACGCGCAAAGTAAGAAAATAAACTTTGCGCTGGGTGGAAAATGAGTTTTACGCCATGCGCCAGGGTGCAAAACAGGGGCCATTAAGTCATTTCTCTACACCAGGCCTATTCAACTAGCGGCCCACTTAAAATGTTCTGCGGCCCAACAAGTACAGGGCTATACACTCACATTTTTTTCCAGGAGCACTTGTGTGCCCAAGTTAAAAAATTTAGGAGCACAGACAAAAATTTGGGCGCACAGTCACTTCTGTACTTAACTTACACATAATCTACCATTATACTGCAGCTAACAGTTAAACATGCCAGTGCACCAATTGCAAATATTAAGAATGACTGACAACATTTAGGCTACAGGAAACAGGATTTTAAAGATCAGTGCCTACTTTATTTTTAGTCTGTTCTATTTTCCTACATTTTGTTAATGTAAAATAATATAATACATTGCCATATTTGCATTTAGCCTGTATATCAAGTATCCTGCCAAATGTAGGCTAATTTATTTATTTGTGAATCCATCTGTAGCTAATCCAAATATGCCCATGGTGACCTATCTGACTGCATACTGCCTAATACTACTACTAAAACAGTCCATTTTCTCTTCCACAAACCCAACATAGGCTATCAAGGATATAATTTTTTTTATCCTTTATTTTTTATTTTTAAATATCTGCATTGATGGGGGCAGGAGGCAAACGTTAGGTAGGCAAACTTTCGTTTTGCACTTCAGCTTGTATTCGGTGTAAACAAACAAGCATGCGTGGAAGCCTGGATTGTCAGCGTTCTACCTTTGAATAAAATGGGAGTATTACGGGAGGCTACTTTTGTGCCTGTTCGCTACAGCTATATTTTGCATATTGCAGCCAATACGTCAACTAGGCTAAAAGGCATGTTAGGTTACCTTTCCTTCTCTCACTGCATTCTCAGAATCTCATCCTGTTCCTCCTATATCCGATGAATTCGGTGGATAGAAGAACTAATTTCTTCAATCTTTGCATCTTGGCTTGCTAGTCTAACTTTCCGCTTTTTCTGCGCGCTCTTGGATTTGATAGAAGCAACTACTAGCGAGTCACAACGCGAAACTGCTAACGTTGATGGGATGTGTAGTTTTTATGCTGCATTCGCGACGTGATTCTATGGTTTGCACAGTAATGTTTCTCGATGTTGCGGTGTATTTTGTAGACAAACATTGACATAGTTAGAAGTCATTCGCACCAGTGCGCCTAAATATTTTTTTGCACTCGCACGCCATCATATTTACTCGCATGTGCGAGTGAAATGGGTGCACTGTAGAGCCCTGAAGTACCAGACCTACATGCTTATTGTGCAATGAATCTATAGCTGTGATGAAAGAGTAATGTCAAGAGACACTTCTCTTCAAATCACGGCTCCTTTTCTACAAACTTTCCAGAGGGCTCGGAGGAACGGAGGAAACGGGTAAAAGGACTGGTAGAATCACTTAAAAACAGTCAAGCGGCTCTTGGACGCTTTTGTACAGCCCAGGAAAGGGCGATGGCAGCATCACTGCGAGTGGCCTGGACCCTAAGCTGTAAAAAACGACCCTTCACTGAGTCAGAGACGGTGAGGGACTGTATGCTAGCTGTCATTGATGAGGTGATAACTAATGAAAAAATGAAAGAAAGTGTATTTTCAGCAAGAAAGTCCCTCTATCAGACACGTCGACTCTACGTAGAGTGGAGTTGCTTGCTGAAGGCGTCTCCAAAAAGCTTTTGGGAAATCTTAAAAAAGCGGACTGTATGTCTATTGCTGTTGATGAGTCGACTGATAACACGGATGTAGATTTTTTGATGGCACTCGTTTCCGCGAAGAACTCCTGGGGCTACTTCCATTGGAGGGCCGCACAACTGGAGAAATTATATTTCAAAAGATTGCATCATTGTTTCATGAATGTGAGTTGGAGTTAGGAAAAGTTAGCTTGTTAGTAACCGATGGCGCACCAGCTATGATCGGGAGAGTTCATGGACTCATAGGTAGGCTATCAGCCATTGCCCCACAGATGCAGTTTTTACACTGTTTAATTAATCAGTCTGTGTTATGTGCCCAACTCGGTGGCGATCTTAAAAACACCATGGATACAGCCATGAGCATTATTAATTTCATATTCTCAACATCGAGCTTACAACATCGCCTCTTTCGCCTGCTTCTTGTTGATACTGATGCTGAACACTCGGATCTACTCCTCCACAACGACGTCCGATGGCTCAGCAAATGAAAAGCACTGAACCGGTTCTGCGAACTTTGCCAGGAGATTTTGACTTTCCTGAAAGCCTCTCAACAAGCACGGGCATCGTCGCTATTGCAGAAGATGACGGATGAGAAGTTTTTGGCAGAGATCCACTTTTTATGTGACATTTTTGGACACCTGAATACTTTGAATCGCCAACTACAGGGCCGTGAACAGTCTATTGCGGGGTTGGTCGAGAGACTGTGTGCCTTCAAGACCAAGCTAACGATCTTCACAACAGACTTGGAGGACTCAAAATGTATGCACTTTCCACAACTCCATGATTTCATGGCCACAACATCAGGAGCGCACATCACACACGTCATGACAGACTTCATGGCAAAACTGACTGTGAACTTTACACAAAGATTTCAACATTTCAGCATCCCCAATGAGATACTGCTGTTTGCTCGTGACCCTTTCTGTCTTGAACCTGATGCAGAATTGTGTGCAAAAACACAAAAGGTATGTTGTGTTGATGAAAGAATGTTTCAGATGGAACTAGTGGATTTGCAGTCATCCTTTGCTTTAAAAAGCAGTCTGATACAGACGACTTTTGGTGTAACCATGTTAACAAACATCAGTACTTCACAATAAGGAAAGTGGCCTTGCAAATACTGACCATTCAGTGTTTCCCTACAGAATTGGATTCAATTTGTGGCGGCAGACTTTGCAGCATGTTGAAATGATGTGCCAAATTGCGTTTTTTATTACAATTATAAAATTGTAGGCTACAGGCCGATGTGCGTTTTATTTGGAGACTGTTTTGCGTGACAGAGACTGAGTTTGCTGCTGATATTCTGGGGATAGGCTACAACATAGCAAATGTAGGACTTTAGCCTTTTAATATATTTGCTGCATTGGATCAGTCTTTCTAGAACAGGCAAGAGCTTTCTAGCCTCACGTCAGCAGGACCGCATCACCCATATACATTAAAACAACCAGCGGATGGCGAAAAGTCGCGGTTTTGAAAATTGGTCAAAAATGCTGGTGCGGATGGATGGCGGATGGATGATAAGTTTTGCTATGTGGTTCACGGTTGAAACTAGATGTACCGCAGAGCGGTACAAAAATATGACCGCCATAGTCCAGCACATTTTTCCACAAAAATAAATCACGCTGAAAGGCCTATATGATTCTAACTGTCTCACTAAATTGCATTATCCACACTCAATTCTCACTGGTATCTGCTAGACAACAAGTACCAAAACATGATTAGTTCATAGATTTCACATGTAAAATTAATTTTATACAACCCCACCCCTTCTTGCCTGTTCATAATTCTGAAATTCTTGAATTGTGTGCATGTGTGCGTGTACCGCGTTTATGTGTGTGTGTGTGTGTGCTTGTGTGTTTGCCTGCATGATGTGTGTTTGTGCATGTGCATGCATGCGTACATATGTCTACTGTGTGAGTATGTGTCATACATATGATTACTGTGAATGTATGTGTGTGCGTGTGTATCTGTTTATGCACATGTGTGCACATGGAATGGGTTAACATGACCCTGGAGGCAAACATAATGGAAAAAGTTGGTCATCCTAGGCCCCACGGTTCTCAAGATATTCACAGAAAACTGTGTCTGCCCTACCCTCCTTCGGGGTCCAGTACAGCCGGGGCTACAGATCAAAACGAAAAAAGATGGTTCCATGCTATCCATGTGGGGTTACATGCCCACCAAGTTTAGTGTACCCGGTCTTTCAGTGTCCCGGAATCCTTGTTGGTGTCACGGTCACTAAATGTACACATAAATTATTTTATTGTAAGGCCCCCATGAACGAAAAGTTCACAAAACTTGGCATGCATTCGAGGGTGTCATAATGATCCTACACTTTCAATTTCGTTGCAGTTTTGACCATGTCAGCCAGAGATATTGTGATGAAAACACCTAATTTCTTGCTTTTTAATTTTTAACTAGGTGGCTTATACATGAAATAAGTGGTAATGGGATGGGTTGACATGCCCCCTTAAGACCAACATACAAAAAAAAAGGTGGACCTCCTAGGCCCCACGGTTCTCGAGATATTCACAGAAAACTGTCTCCGGCCACCTACAGGCCAGTTGGTGTATAGTAACATAAATTAATTTATTGTGTGGCCCCCTATGAACGGAATTCCACAAAACATTGCTACCTACCCTCTTTTGCAGTTTTGACTAGTTAGGTCACAGATGCAGTCCACCTCATTTTACTTTTTGTGTTTAACTAGGGCTACATGAAATCAAAACGGGCTGAAAAGATCGATGGTTCCATGCTATCCATATGGGGTTACATGCCCACCAAGTTTCCATGCTATCTACCCCACCAAGTTTTCAGTGTCCCGGGAATCCTTGACGGAAATTTGGACATGCAAAAAAGCAAGCCAACGGAGAGTTGCTAGACTAGCCCTGGCAGCAAATCTAATTTGCTGCCGCTAAGGGCGCGTCTAGATTTCTAAGCTAGTCCATTATCCCTTACATAGCTTAATTAAACTCCCAGTAATAGACCTCTGAAGTTCGCCTACAAAAAGGAACCAAAGCTGCCATCTTTGCCCATATAAGCAGATCCAGGTGTTAATTGAAGCTATCTACCTATGGCAAGTTGCATTGCAAGTTAGCTCTGGGGTAGCAAAAATCTAACTTTGCTGTCTTAACATACCGAAGATCACAGGAGCCACTTGAAGGCAGAGGACAAAAGTATGCTGAGCAAAACGTCTGCATTTCAGACTTCTTCGTCAATGCAAGAGTTTAACAGGTGCAATAATTCAAAACCCCTATGTTATTTTCCCATAGGAAAAATCTCAAGATACCGGATCTTAAAGATGGCAGCTTTTTAGTAGGTGAACGTCAGAGGCCTATACAGCAATGCGTACTTGTTGGCCTAGAGAAGGATTCATCAACAAAACAAAACTAACTTTAGAACACAACTAGACTGCATTTCCGGCGGGAACTGCAAAAGTGTGCTTTCCTGGTCCGGTCACCAACGTGAGCAGAAAGTGACATACGCTATGCTGAACCTGGCTGGATCCAAGCATTCTAACAGTGCCTTTTAGTTTTGGAACAGTGGCAATACCTCAAAAGCTCTATTCAACTATTGGCTTGCGGGGTGAATTTGGTTTGTTGGATTTTACCTGTGGCCTGCCTTCGAATTTTGCTTCTATGACTAAGATCAAATCAATAAAATAAAACAACAGCAGTGATTGAATGCAAAAATAAATAATGTCACACGTCTTGCACCTCTCAAACTGGGCTAACTAAGGTAACTAAGAGAAAAATGTGAAATGATGAAATATGACTAAGGCATTAAAATGCTGCTTGTTTGTCAGGATACTTTTTCAGTTATTTATTTTAAAAAATATGAGCTATGAGTGTGAATGTTATATATTCCATCCCCTAATTCTGTTTTACTGGTTTATTTGACAAATAATCTATATGGATTTGCTCTATAAAGACCTTATGTCTGTTTGGGATTGTTTTGAGAGCCTATTGATCTAGAAGCTCCTGTAGCTTCTAGACGCATTTCAAAACATTGCGACGTAAAATGCCACCACAAAAAATTGTTTGTGAATCGGTCTTAGTGAGTTAGGAGCCCTCGCAACTTCTTTTAAGCTGTCACAGACTCGGGCGCTACTTTTAGGGCTAAAATGCTTCCTGAATTACTCTTAGTAAAAAAAAATAGGAGTCCTAAAGTTACGAGTGACGAAGTTACGAGTGCAAGCATCTCATATCAAATGACCATGTCGCGTTACGCTAAGCAACATAAATCCCATACAGCAGTGTTTCTCAAACTTCTTTTCTAGGGAACCACTTTTTAAAGGGACACCAGGCAAGCCTGATGCTTTTTCTCTACGAAACTCCCCCTCGCTCGGTCTGAAGCTCTTTTCCTTTTCTTTGACTGTGGTAGTTAACAAACTAGATCCTTATAGAAAGCTGTTAGCTTTCCTAAGCTATATAAAGTATAAGGAACCAATGAGCTAGACAACAAATTCCCATTATGTTATTGTGTAGCTTAGTACCCTGGGAGTGAGACAGCTATACAGTGGGCATCGCTTTCAAATGACCACTTCATTCGCGCATTACGCGGCGTGAAGCTGCGTGAAGCTTTAGTACCACTTTCAGCCACTGTGCGTCGCTCTACCACTGTACATTGCTCTGCCTGCGGTCCCTTCTGAAAAAGCAGAATCTACCATTAAACATAATTGTTGCCGAGAGTAATCTCAGCCTACGAAATCAATAACAAAATAAATCATGCATAATTAAACATTACCTCGATTTAGGCTACTTGGGTATGGCTTAAGGCTTGACTACACGGTGGTAACTTGAAAATCGAAATCGAAATTTGCTGTCTATTATTGTCAGTGTTGGGGTTACGCAACTACATAAATCAAAACAGTGGTGTGATAATTGAGCCAGCAGAGAAATAACTGTTCAGAATTAATCTGTAGCCTTGGGTAGGCTTCTGCAGAAAACAATGTTGTTGCCGATTTAATACTATCTGGCGGCGTTTTTAACAGGCTACGCAATAGAGGCTTAGACAACTATGACCCACGTTTTGGTTTAAGAAATTAATTTGCCCTACTTCTTGACTGCAATGTAGTCAATTGACTGCTTGACATGTCATTTTTTTTTCTGTACAATAAACAAATACATCTGCTTTATGCCGAGAATTGCATTCATATTTGGAACTTACATAGTCCAATGCATCGTTCCACTACGTTAGTGTTTCCCAAAACCATAGTAGCAACGAACGTTCAAGAACCACTATCGTAAAAAGTTGTGTAGTTACAACTACACCTCTCCACCTGTGGTAGAATGCTAGAAGCATAGTTCCAGGGATCTTCATGTCAAAGACGTCACTGACGCCAGTTATTTGTTTGCAAATTAATAATTATAAATATATTTAGGTTTCTAATTGACAAAGCGTATTTACATCCATTACAAACAAACATTGTGAACGTCATTGGGAAGAGCCAATAAGCCGCACCTTTAAATCCAAATTATATAAAGAGTTTATATTGATATTTACACTTCTAACCACCATACATCCATATTTTAAAATCCCCCAGGCAGAAAATACATAAATTAAAAGTCAATTTGCAGCCATGTGCACGTAAGTAAAAGTCACACACTTTCAGATAATAAATAATAAGGTGGTGCGCACTTTTTGTCAGATGAGAATATGTAGCCTTTGATTTTCATGGAGGGGGGGGTCCTTGTTAGTTTACGCAAACCAAGCCAAGAAGGCTGATTCTGATTTTGATAATATGATCTGCACAAAAGATAAACTTAGGTAAACAACGATGTCAATATTGTTGTCAACGTCTTAACCCAGATTCAAACTCTTGGACAGGGGACTGGTAACTGCTGTGCAACGGCGGCTGTCATCTGCCGGCCTTAACGCAATGCGCCACAGAAGTATGTGCAGGTGCCCGTTCACGTCCTACTAAATGTCATTAACCACCTTAGTCCAGACTACTGAAGTTTGGAAACTATCATGGTCCAAACTTACAGTACTATGTAAATCACGACAGTTTTGGGAAACAGTCAGAATCTTACATGTTGGTTAGTTGAACGATGCATCCTGTTAGTAAAAAGCTAACCTCCGTGGTTGTGTGAAACGCCCCCAGATCAGCTTGTAGGCCATTAGCAATCTGTTTATTTTATTTTATGAAGCCTACACAGTATATCACATGCCACATTCTCACTTTCAATAGACAGATGCAATAGCCATTGGTCAAGTATTGAGTATAAAGCAATTAAGATAGTACCCTATACAAAAAAAGTACTTCATACTATCATAAACATTCGTTCAAAACGAATAGCATTTTGCAACTTGACAAAACACAAAACACACAAAATATCGTAGGCACAGGAGAAAACTTGTACATCCATTGGGCCGTGGGGAGATCACATGCCAGTTGCCTCTCCCTTCAGTATGACTTGTTAGGCTGTGAGCTTGTTTTGCCAAAAAAAAACTATTGCAGATATCAATGCGTCTTTGTTCATGGGTTTGGCCTCACAGCAGAGGCTTAGACAACTATGACCCACGTTTTGGTTTCATAATTTGCACTACTTATTGACTGCAATGTAGTCAATTGACTGCTTGACAGGTTATTTTTATTTTTCTGTACAATACACAAATACATCTGCTTTATGCATGAGAATTATGCACTTGGATAGCCTATAGAACGGGCACATTTTGGAGAGAAACGCACGCAAGAATCTGTAGGCTATTTGTGGCTGGTTACCAGCAAACAATGTTTAATGCATTAACTCAAGGCGTCAAACATTTTTGTAAACAATACAAACAGAAAGGATGCAGCAGGCAGCAAATGTAGAAGAGTCATTTCCAGTGGAAGAACAAAATGCTGAATGAAGCCCAAATTTATGAAGGCATATCTGGCAAGTTGTTATTTTTTTGAAGACATAAATGGTTGGGCTATAGGCCTAGTTTGCAAGAAGGAGACATAAAGCGTGGAGCATGCCACACTATCCACAGCTGTGGTAGCGGGGGTAGGAGGATTACTGTTAAGCGCCGGATTTATATAAAATTCTTCAACAGAAGGCCTGCCTCGAATGCAGGCTTGTGGTTTTGCGCGAGCCTACAGTAAGTAGGTCTAGTGAGTCAGGAGTCCTCTAGACTTCTTTTCAGCTATCTCAGAGGTGGAAAGTTGCGTTAGATTTGGGGGCAGGGCGGGTTAACAATTCATAGACCCTTGGGAACAAATGTCTGATGGCCCCCTGCCAAAGCGTGAATCGGGCGGTCAGTTAATAGGCCTATCGTGAAGATTTGTATTGCCATTTAAGGCTAGAAGCATCTGTGAGGCCAAGCCTCACCAAGTAGCCCGTTTGTTTACAACTAACATTACATTTAATTAAACTGCTTATAGGCTATGCGAAAATAGTTTCAACATTTTGAATATCAGTGTCAGGTGAATTAGGAAATGCCTTATGGCTGAAAGCTGCTTGGGATCCCCCCTGTCAAGCAATAACCATACAAAAGTTAAAAACAGATGACATGAAGCATCACTGACATAATCGCCAAATAATATAGCCTAGATATTCCAATATATTGAATACATGTGATATTGAGCGTCATTTTGAACAATTTTGACAGCCCTAGTCCACTGTAGGCTACGCCTGTCGTCTATTAACACCTTCCACTAACCCGGTGAGTGGGGTCGATATAATCGTGTGAAATAGCACCATTGAGTAGCCTATCTTGAAATAGCCTTAAAATCGTTCGGTGTTGTGTGCCTTCTGGTTTCTCCACCTACTGGTTTCCTTTATGCGTGCATGCGCTGCAGCAGTTGTCAGACATTCACAAACAAGTTGTTTTAGGGCGGTTTGAAGTCGCCATATCGCCATGAGCCGGGTTACATTACAGCCACTGGACAAAAGACATGTAAAAAATATATGTTTTAAAACTAGCATTAAACTGGATTCGATCCCGCCAAAAGCAACACACGCGTGACTCTCCATCCTGATTTCCTGTGCACTGTGCACAGTAGGCCTATGCTACCCTTTGTGGTTGATCAACTAAAAATAAAAGATGTATTTGGTGATGGCGTTATTGTAGGCCTAGTAGACCTAAATTCTGAGAAATTAAATGGTACGCAGAAACGATCTACATAGCACCCAGACGCTAATGTCTTCAAGGGTTGAATGAAGGGAGTTTGCAAAATTAGTGTTCATTTTTTCAAGTCAATAAACATTCTTAATTTTCAAATGTCTTTGTCAGGGAACATCTGACTTTTAAAAACCATAGGCCTGGTAGTCGCTCAGACAAGGAGTTATAAGATAAAGGCAATACCATTTGTGTCACCTAATGCAGTTCAGTGAATTAGCAAGATACCATCAGAAGGCAACAATCATAAAGCACAGTGCGTCGGCTCTCCCCTGCACATAAAGCTGTCTGCGTATTGTAGGCTAGATTTGGCGTGAGTTCTTTCTATCTGCTTACTTTTGTGAGTTGCGACCACCTAGGCTATGTTATAGACGTTCTATGAGGTACCAGTGTTTAGCTGTGTCACAAAACAATAAGCTTTGTCAGACTACTTTTAAAATGATATTCAGGGCTATATACATTTTATACATTCGGGGCTGAAGACCGACAAAGCCTTCGTTAATTAATTCTTCAGGTGGGAAGTGTCAGGAATTTTCATCACGAGAGGCGCTCTCATTGGTGGTTAGTATATGAAGTAGGGAATTGACAGCAACATATCCAATCACAATATGAGATGCTGAATTTAACATAAACTGCAATGTTTGATTTTAAATGAATGTAAATTTAGCGGGACTGTAAGCTGTCACATGTGGGTGCTTTCGATGTTTTCAGTGGGTGTCCGAGACGGAGCATCCACGGTATCGGGCGCCTATGACAAGCGTTATCTCGCGGTTGCATCCATTACAAACAAACATGCAATGTGAGCGTCTGGGATTGGGAAGAGCACTAAATGCTCTAATGAATAAGCACGGGTCAAACCTTTAAATGAAAAACACTCTTTAATAATCAAAAAATAAACTGCTAATGAAGTAAACTTGTGACCATCAAAATGGCTTTTATCGCCTGTAACTCCGTGATAACAAGATGTAACAGGAAGGCATTTGGCTGAGCAACGGAGGTTAATATGCTCTATATTTTGTCCAAATGATGTCTGTCTATCATCGTTACACTTCGGAGAAAACCAGAATGTTTAATTTGTCCTCGCGTTTCTTCTACGGCTGCAAACGGGATTCACTCGCAGTTAACCAAATATTTCTTTATTAGGGCAGGGCAGGCATATTTCTGGCTATTAAAGTATTTCTAAACCAGTCTGCTAAAGTTTGTAGTGAAGTCTGTGTAGGGTTTTCCAGGCCATTTCTTTTCTGAGACACCCTGCTCACTTGAGCCATCTACCGGTTGTTTGGGTTGTTGCAGCGTCACACTGGGAAAATACAAATTAAAGTCGCGTGATACCGCGTGATTCCACGCGCGGACCGCGAGTGAAGCTGGCCAAGTCGAAGCACTGCCCACTGTAAGTGAGAGTGAGACAGTTGTCTGCGTGACTTTCTGAGTCACTCCTTAGAGCAGTGGTTCTCAAACGTTTTCTTTCATTCCCCACTTTGATCAAGGGGGCATTCTCGAGCCCCACCTGTCCCTCATCGCTCTAAGAAAGTGGTAGGTCAAGCTTAAAATGGTCAAATTTATTGAAATAATGACAAGTTCTAAATATATCCTCTTCAACAGAGTTAAAATCAGCTGGCCATTTTACAGCATTGTACAATATATTAAATGAAATTAAGTATATATACTTATGAAATACCAACATGCTGCATTAAATGGATCCATAATCCAGTCATACTGAGCACTGCTGGTTGGGAAATATTTTTGAAATAAACTTTGCAGAGATGTGATGTAGGCCTACTGTTTAACACATGGGATCACAAGAGTGGCTCCCGAATCAGACGTTTCAGCGATTTCGCTCAGAAATCTCAAAGGCATAATCGAGGCGCCTGTCCCATACCTCAAGTTTTTTGGTGAATGCAGTAATCTTATTTGCTAGGTGAAGTAGGTGCTTGTCTTTGCCTTGTAACTGGACATTTAACTGAAATGTATCGCTAAGATATATCAAATATATCGCTAACACGCGCGACAGCACTTTACCTCGGGAAAGCCACCTTGCCTCGCTGTGAAACAGAACAGCCTTTTGGTCAGCTACCATCTCTTCGCAAAGTGTGGAGAATAGACGCGCTTTTTGGGGCCGGGTTTTGATGAAATTCATCACTTTCACAACAACGTTCAGAATCTCATGTAGGTCGGGACTAACTAAGCTGCCTTGACACGAGCGCTTCCCTATGAATAACACAGTGCGTCCATTGCGCATCGGGTGCTACCTGGGCCTAGGCTACAAATAAAAAAAACCTCCTGTTTTTCACGTCAGTTCGCGCCCCACCTGGCATGTCTCCGCGACCCACAGTTTGAGAAACGCTGCCATACAGCAACATCTCCTTCCTATGACATAGCTAGCTAGCTTCTAGCCACACAAGAAATGAATGATGTTAAATCTCTGCTTAGCATGTTAAGTCTCCGCTTAGCATTCTAATAACAGAAGGGGCACATTTATGTTGACCACTACAACATGACTCATTATGTCTGTAACTCTATAAAACACTTACTTTCATAAAGGACGCACACCATCCAGCACATACACATGGAAACCGATATTTTAGGCACTTGGCCACAAACTCAAAACGTGTCTCTCTGAAGCTCTGTTCTAGAATCTTTGCTCTGAAGGCTGTTCCCAGGGTTGCTAGGCAACATCAAATAAACAAAATGAGAGTCTTCCAGGTATTAAAAATGTACGTGTGATTACGAATGGATGTGTGTGGTTTGCAATTAGAATAAAGAAGAAATAACATTTCCAATAATTTTCCATGATAAATTACATAATATTTGCACCTTCCTTACTTGTGAAGCTCACACTAATTCCACTGTATTTAGTGAAATGTAATACAACGTTGCCACCTAGCGTTCAGATGTATTTAACATTAACGTGACATTTCCTGCTTATTCTTTCGTCAACTCCATACTTTTAGGAAAACAATCTTTTTATCATAGTTCCCTCTTCAATGAGCAATTACCAGCTCGTTTTTGTAACAGAAATAGTTTTTTATTGTCCCTAGGTTTACAGAAACACCTATTCATATTAATGCGTATGGAACGACCACTGCCGACCACTGTTTATTACATGGCCCAGAATGCCTTGCATGTCTTTACAACAAAACAACACAATAAAACCTAAATGCCCGTAAACATATGAATTTGCATACTTGTAACATTTTTAATAATACTCTCCCATCATAATATTTAACAATAATGAAAAATTAGATTTGAATACCGTCAATGTAAAAAATAACTGTACTACGTCAGCAATAAATAGCTAATGTTCTCCTTACTGATTCAGTTCGTAAGTCCATAAACACCCATGGTAGAGCAATGAATTGATGAGCGTGACAAGGCTGGACAGAGAGACCACTCCGACTTGGCTTTGTTGCTGTTGAAATTGTAAGTAGCCTACCTTTGGGTGAACTTCGTTTTTGTAATGTGATTTGATAGTCTCTTGAACAATGTGTTTGCTCGACCGTTTTATTGTGAGCCCTGTATGTTTTAGCTTGGTTTCTCGTGGGGGTTTAGCATAGCAGTCACTTGCTACCGAAGCGGCAGGGGGAGCTATGTCGTGAAAAATGCGAGCCCAAATCAGGCGAAAACCCAGAAACAGCGAAGGAATAACCAGACCTGCATAGGGCTTCTTTAAGTAAGATGAATCACATAGGAATTATGACATTTAATTTATGACTACCATTCTCACTGGGGAATGACTGCATACCTGGTCCGTTGGTTGTCGGGCCCTCAGTTGGCCGAGCTCCATCATGTAGCTTCCTAGCAGACTCGTCTTCTACATTCTGTTCTTTTGGTTCTGCAAACATGCACAATACAATTTTCAACAAATGTCCCTTTTTTCAGTTTGTGATTTGCTTGATGTTTCTTTGGTTAGTTGAGAGGCTTTCCTTCACACAACCACCTGTGTATTGCTCTTGTAGACTTAGGCCTTTGGTTTTGAAATTTGCCTCCAGACAGTGACTTTGAGGTCAAACGTTACAATTAATGGACATGCCAGTGCATTCATTGTAAAACACTCATCATGATTCACCAGGATTTGACAATTGATGGTCTGCATTACCAACGCATATAAGATTCATAAATCTTATGTGCCTTCTGGGCCGTTTTGAATGATGCTGTGGGCTGTGTTGAATGAGGTTGTGTACGGCCAATTTCCATCCCTGTGATCTCTACAGAACCCCCTCTCCCACCCACCCCCCCCCCCACACACACACAGTTCAGGATGCATACCTTGTCTGTTAGTTGTCAGGCCCTTAGATGACCCAGCTTCATCCATATTCACAACAGACTGGTCTCCTCCACTCTGGGCTGTTGGTCCGAAAACATACACAATACAATTCATTAGAAATGTCAATGTTCTCTCCACGTTGTTGGATTGTTCCTGAAAATATGAAGCATATATTGGGTCATATTATGACAGTCTAAAGCACATGGTCACTAGTCAAAAGCTTATTCAAATTTAGTAGGATGTCCAGTCTACATAGGGAGTGTTTTTGTTATCAAACGTCGGGACAAGAGTGGCCCCTGAATCAGACGTTTCAGCGATTTCGCTCAGAAATCTCAAAGGCATAATCGAGGCGCCTGTCCCATACCTCAAGTTTTTTGGTGAATGCAGTAATCTTATTTGCTAGGTGAGGTAGGTGCTTGTCTTTGCCTTGTAACTGGACATTTAACTGAAATGTATCGCTAAGATATATCAAATATATAAGCTAACACGCATACGACAGCACTTTACCTCGGGAAAGCCACCTTGCCTCGCTGTGAAACAGAACAGCCTTTTGGTCAGCTACCATCTCTTATAAAGTGTGGAGAATAGACGCCGCTTTTTGGGGCGGGTTTTGATGAAATTCATCACTTTCACAACAACGTTCAGAATCTCATGTAGGTCGGACTAACTAAGCTGCCTTGACACGGCTTCCCTATGAATAACACAGTCGTCCATTGGCGATCGGGTGCTACCTGGGCCTAGGCTACAAAAAAAAAAAAAAAAAACTCCTTTTTTCACGTCAGTTCACGCCCCACCTGGCATGTCTCCGCGACCCACAGTTTGAGAAACGCTGCCATACAGCAACATCTCCTTCCTATGACATAGCTAGCTAGCTTCTAGCCACACAAGAAATGAATGATGTTAAATCTCTACTTAGCATGTTAAGTCTCCGCTTAGCATTCTAATAACAGAAGGGGCACATTTATGTTGACCACTACAACATGACTCATTATGTCTGTAACTCTATAAAACACTTACTTTCATAAAGGACGCACACCATCCAGCACATACACATGGAAACCGATATTTTAGGCACTTGGCCACAAACTCAAAACGTGTCTCTCTGAAGCTCTGTTCTAGAATCTTTGCTCTGAAGGCTGTTCCCAGGGTTGCTAGGCAACATCAAATAAACAAAATGAGAGTCTTCCAGGTATTAAAAAATGCGATGTGATTACGAATGGATGTGTGTGGTTTGCAATTAGAATAAACAAGAAATAACATTTCCAATAATTTTCCATGATAAATTACATAATATTTGCACCTTCCTTACTTGTGAAGCTCACACTAATTCCACCGTATTTAGTGAAATGTAATACAACGTTGCCACCTAGCGTTCAGATGTATTTAACATTAACGTGACATTTCCTGCTTATTCTTTCGTCAACTCCATACTTTTAGGAAAACAATCTTTTTATCATAGTTCCCTCTTCAATGAGCAATTACCAGCTCGTTTTTGTAACAGAAATAGTTTTTTATTGTCCCTAGGTTTACAGAAACACCTATTCATATTAATGCGTATGGAACGACCACTGCCGACCACTGTTTATTACATGGCCCAGAATGCCTTGCATGTCTTTACAACAAAACAACACAATAAAACCTAAATGCCCGTAAACATATGAATTTGCATACTTGTAACATTTTTAATAATACTCTCCCATCATAATATTTAACAATAATGAAAAATTAGATTTGAATACCGTCAATGTAAAAAATAACTGTACTACGTCAGCAATAAATAGCTAATGTTCTCCTTACTGATTCAGTTCGTAAGTCCATAAACACCCATGGTAGAGCAATGAATTGATGAGCGTGACAAGGCTGGACAGAGAGACCACTCCGACTTGGCTTTGTTGCTGTTGAAATTGTAAGTAGCCTACCTTTGGGTGAACTTCGTTTTTGTAATGTGATTTGATAGTCTCTTGAACAATGGGTTTGCTCGACCGTTTTATTGTGAGCCCTGTATGTTTTAGCTTGGTTTCTCGTGGGGGGTTTAGCATAGCAGTCACTTGCTACCGAAGCGGCAGGGGGAGCTATGTCGAAAAAATGCGAGCCCAAATCAGGCTTAAAACCCAGAAACAGCTAAGGAATAACCAGACCTGCATAGGGCTTCTTTAAGTAAGATGAATCACATAGGAATTATGACATTTAATTTATGACTACCATTCTCACTGGGGAATGACTGCATACCTGGTCCGTTGGTTGTCGGGCCCTCAGTTGGCCGAGCTCCATCATGTAGCTTCCTAGCAGACTCGTCTTCTACATTCTGTTCTTTTGGTTCTGCAAACATGCACAATACAATTGTCAACAAATGTCCCTTTTTCCAGTTTGTGATTTGCTTGATGTTTCTTTGGTTAGTTAAGAGGCTTTCCTTCACACAACCACCTGTGTATTGCTCTTGTAGACTTAGGCCTTTGGTTTTGAAATTTGCCTCCAGACAGTGACTTTGAGGTCAAACGTTACAATTAATGGACATGCCAGTGCATTCATTGTAAAACACTCATCATGATTCACCAGGATTTGACAATTGATGGTCTGCATTACCAACGCATAAAGATTCATAAATCTTATGTGCCTTCTGGGCCGTTTTGAATGATGCTGTGGGCTGTGTTGAATGAGGTTGTGTACGGCCAATTTCCATCCCTGTGATCTCTACAGAACCCCCTCTCCCACCCACCCCCACACACACACACACACAGTTCAGGATGCATACCTTGTCCGTTAGTTGTCAGGCCCTTAGATGACCCAGCTTCATCCATATTCACAACAGACTGGTCTCCTCCACTCTGGGCTGTTGGTCCGAAAACATACACAATACAATTCATTAGAAATGTCAATGTTCTCTCCACGTTGTTGGATTGTTCCTGAAAATATGAAGCATATATTGGGTCATATTATGACAGTCTAAAGCACATGGTCACTAGTCAAAAGCTTATTCAAATTTAGTAGGATGTCCAGTCTACATAGGGAGTGTTTTTGTTATCAAACGTCGGGCAGATGGCGCAACAAGCGTTCCTAGGTTTCTTAATCAGTCATGGGTGTGTTTGGGGAATAACATAATTTAAACCAATTGGAATAGCATCTGTCATTCCCTTTAACAGCGCAACGTCAAAGAATGCATCGGTATTTTGACAGTCAGCAGTGCATTTGAAGAGGCGGTTTGCGAGACCGTATGGAACAGTCATTCCACTAAACCATGCTTTACTAAAACCTAGCATAGAATAGCCTTCATATATTTGCACTCGTCTATTATTTGAACTCATTGGCAAAGTGAAACTAACTTTACTGTTGTGTCAGTAAAAGACAAAACAGTTACCCACAGTAAGTTACTTTTACTAGTGACTGAGAATGGGTTACCATCGAAAACATACTGTAGACTGGAAAAAGCAACACCCCCTAATATTGTTCAAATGACTGAGCAAAACAACATTTATCCTGCAGAGGAGTTGCTTACAGGGTTCTTGCAGGTTTCAATAAGTCAAATTAAGACCTTTTTAAGACATTTTAAGACCATAAAGATTGAAATTTAAGACCTACACGACGGATTACCAAAAAATATTCAAATCAAAGAAATTCTGAAAAAATCATTGAAAAGTCGTTGAAAAAGCATTCATTTAATTTACAGATAAAGCAATCAAACTAGTAATCTTCCACACCCAACGTCTACAACCCAACTGATTTTTACATTGCTCACTTGTAGTATACTCAAGGAAAAATATCTGTGTCACGTACCAAATGCCCTAAACCTTAAGCCCAAAATGAAAATAATCTAAAACAAACTAGCCCTCAAATAGAATAGATTTCAGCAAGGAAGTCAAAAATGAGACGAGTTGAAACTGGGTATGAAAGTGTGTTTTGGGTGGACACTCTGCACTTGTGTGCGTGTGTGTGGGTTTTCATGAAAATGTGTGTGGGTGGGTGTGTATGAGCCTTGTCAAGGACATCGTTAGGCTTACAGTATTTTGGGGGAGCTGAAACCACCCAAAGATGATCAAAAGCCCTCCTAAAAATATACATAGTATTAATATGAGTCCAAATTCACTTCCATTATTCTCTGTTGAATTGCTCACGAAGTACTTATCTCGCACAAGTCGCACAGACGTCAATTGCAAGAGCGAAACCGGAGCTTTCGAATGATGTTAGCGAATGATGATGCTAGTGCTGATAAGCTAGCCGCAAAATGCAAACTGTTTATGTTTCTCTGCATGCTCTGGCTTGTGACTCCAGCGCCTTCACACCCAGAGTCCCTAATTGAATAGTTTTTTTGCAAAGTTTGCAGCGAGCCTCATTACCCGGAGCTGGGTACCACTTGTAACCAACAGCAGACATGCAGCTGTGATCTAGCCAGTGTTGCCACAGTTACCTTGAAAAAGTAATCTGATTACTCCTTTAAAAAAAGTAACTTAGTTTTTTAAAATCAAGTAATCAGTAAAGTAACTGAGTTAGATTACAAGTTACTTTATTAGTTACTTTCAGCAGCTGCCGACAACACCCCCATCGCCTCAACATAAAAAAATGACAACCGGTTTTGCCAATACTCACTTTATTGGAAATGCATTTTAACAGTAATGTCAACAATGTATAGTAGACATCCCAACCTGAAAAAAAAAGTAATTTTTTGGGAGGTAGCCCTTTAGCCTACTTAGATACTGAAATTCAGATGTTTGTTCAAAAATGTCTAGTCAGTACACCAAACAAGGAAGGCCTATAGATAGAAATTGTGATGATAGAATATGTAGATTTTGGTAGTTTGGGTTTTTCATTTTCAAAAAGAGAACAAACGGGAGAGCGCGGTGTTTGCAAAGAAAAGGCTTTTCATGTAGCCTTGGCAACTAGCCATCTAGTATAGGCCTGAATAATAGTAAATTAAATGGCACTTGTTAAAATCACCTCAACAAGTCTTTTGCAGCCATGGGCAATGCTACAAATAGTGCAGTGTGCAAGACTATCATTATGTTTTACTTTTATGAGACAAGGGTACACTTTTGTGTAGTCTGATGTGAAATGGGTCTTAAATGTTCTTTTTTGGGGGCCACTGACTCTGCCATGACATTCCTGTTCCTAAATACACTGAACTGATTAATTTAGTTCGGGAGAAAAAAGATAAAAGCCCACCTACACTGAAAATTGATTGGTTGATTTAGCAAAACAGGACAGGATGCTCTCTGTCTTGGATGCGCTTCAGGCACACACACACCACCCCTCTCACTCTCCCTCTCCGTCGTGTGCGCACTAAACTCAGATGCACACGCGATTTGAATTCCCGGTCTGGCTTACGCCATCTTGTTCGTTCTAGATTCCGGAGATTTTATCTAATTTATGAGCCAGGAAGCCGCTATCCATCGAGACTCCCAGAACTTCGGGAGACTAGATGTACCGCCGAGCGGTACAAAATATGACCGCCGCCCAGTCCAGCACATTTTTTCCACAAAAATAAATCACGTTGAAAGGCCTATATGATTCTGTCTCACTAAATTGCATTATCCACACTCAATTCTCACTGGTATCTGCTAGACAACAAGTACCAAAAACATGATTAGTTCATAGATTTCACATGTAAAATTCATTTTATACAACCCCACCTCCATCTTGCCTGTTCATAATTCTGAGAAATTCTTGAATTGTGTGCATGTGTGCATGTACATGTTTATGTTATGTGTGTGTGTGTGTGTGTGTGTGTGTGTGTGTGCGTGCTTGTGTGTGTGCCTGCGTATGTGCCTGTGCCTGTGCATGCAAGCATACATATGTCTACTGTGTGAGTATGTGTCATATGTATGATTACTGTGAATGTATGTGTGTGTGTGTGTGTGTGTATCTGTTTGTGCACATGTGTGCACATGAAAATGGGTTAACATGACCCTGGAGGCAAACATACGGAAAAAAAAATCATCCCTAGGCCCTTCGGTTCTCAAGATATTCACAGAGAACTGTGTCTGCCCTACCCTCCTTTCGGGGGGTCCAGTTCAGCGTGGGGGCTACAGATCAAGACGAAAAATGACGGTTCCATGCTATCCATGTGGGGGTACATGCCAACCAAGTTTTGTGTACCCCAGTCTTTCAGTGTCCTGGGAATCCTTGTTGGTGTACGTCACTAAATGTACACATAAATTATTTTATTGTAAGGCCCCCCATAAACGAAAGTTCACAAAACTTGGCATGCATTCGGAGGGTGTCATAATGATCCTACACTTTCTATTTCGTGCAGTTTTGACCTTGTCAGCCAGAGATATTGTGATGAAAACACCTAATTTTTTTGCTTTTTAATTTTTAACTAGGTGGCTCTTCATGAAATAAGTGGTAATGGGATGGGTTGACATGCCCCTTAAGACCAACATACATAAAAAAGGTGGACCTCCTAGGCCCCACGGTTCTCGAGATATTCACAGAAAACTGTCTCCGCCACCTACAGGCCAGTTGGGGTATAGTAACATAAATTAATTTATTGTGTGGCCCCCCCATGAACGGAATTCCACAAAACTTGGCGTGCATACAGAGGGTGTCATAATGATCCTACACTTCCAATTTCGTGCAGTTTTGACTATGTTAGGTCACAGATACTTCAATTATAACACCTCATTTTTACTTTTTTTGTGTTTAACTAGGTGGCTTATACATGAAATGAGTGGTTATGGAATGGGTTGACATGGCCCCTTGAGATCAACAAAAAAAAAAAATGGTCCTCCTAAACCTTACGGTTCTCAAGATATTCACAGAAAACTGTGTCTGCCCTACCCTCCTTTCGGGGGGTGCAGTCCAGCTGGGGGGGCTACAAACTAAAAACGATGGTTCCATGCTATCCATGTGGGTTACATGACCACCAAGTTTAGGTACCCCGGTCTTTCAGTGTCCCGAATCATTGACGGAAATTTGGGCATCGCGAAAAATAAAAAAATAAAAAAATAAAATAAATCTGACTAAACCTATATGACCGCCGCTTCGCTGCGCGGCGGTCATAAATAATGACTGTATAGCTAAAATGTGCATCTCTCTCCTCCCTCTATTGTTGTTTATGTTTGTGTTGCTGCGTGGTATTACACGTGAGTCATCATGCTGAAAACGTGGCGTTAATCCCGAGACAAGAAAAAAAACAAAGAATATATCTTTTACTAAGGTAAATGACAAAAATAGTAGGCCTAACACACAGTGACTTGGATAAGTAACTTTAATCTGATTGCTAGAAATAGTAGCTGTTAGACTCGTTACCAAAAAAAAGTGGTCAAAATAGAGTAACGCCGCATTGCATCACTGGATCTAGCCATGTCTCGTTGAAAGTAGGCCTACACTTTCCCATTTTTCACACGTGAAATAACTTTAACAAATTCTGAGGAGACGCAGGCGAGGCTATTTTGCGGGCAGGTATTGCATTTATCACGGGATTTGTAGATTTATCACTGCGTAGGCTACAGTACGTACCAACACCAATATCCCCCAGAAAGAACTACAACACACTGAACCAATGTTCTGAGCATTCTGCTGGTTTTGTTACAATGGTAGCAAAGACGCCAGAGCTCTGCTTTGCAAGCTACGACTCAATACTTTTTTTACTTTGTAATAACTTTCATGCCAGCGTTTCTGGAAATGAACGATGGTAAAATATTTTTTAGACCTGACTAAATGAATTCTAAGACCTCGGAATGAAAATCTGGCCTTTTTTTAGAAGTTTTAAGGCCTTAAATTTAAAGTTCTGAATTTTAGACTTTTTAAGACCCGCGGGAACCCTGTGCTTATATCTCGTGACAGTGCATCTTCAGCTGTACTCCATGTGTCTCTCGCCTCTCCCCTAATCACTTTTAACCGTCATTACCAATTTGCAAATGATGGTGAATAACTACTCATCATGAGATGTCCAGTATTTCGTAATATCTTTATTCTAATTATGTTTCCCATTGTAATCGTGGTAATTTGTAATGCTTTGCATGGACGCAGCGCTGGTGTATGCTCATGAATGATAGAAGGATGGTGCGTGCACCTGCCAATATGACTGTTGACATGCGCTCTTAAAATAGCATATGAACAACTCGCCATTGACTTCTGACCAGGTTTAGGTGGTGTATGATAGCGATTTTTAGACAATGCGCTAGGCCCCTCCCTAGGTTGTTAATTGCCACACCCCTTGGCACAATCTTTAAAAAATAAACGTGCAAAATACCAAATTCAACTTTGCGCGGGTGAAAAACGAACTTTACGCCATGCGCTGGTGCCCAAAATACAGCCCAGAGCCCCTAGACTTTTTTAAGGGCATTTTCACTACCTTTGGTAAGAAGCATTTATCCTGGTCATTTTAAGTGCCATACACACATTATTTTTCTTTTTTTTCAGCGGAGTCTAGGCTACCCAGATCTGCCACAATTTCATGTATTAATACTTGCATTTATTTCATTTTGATTTTTAAATAATAAAAATACAAAAAGCGTATTATAGAAATTTGTATATTTTGACATGTATCTCACCACTGCAAGTTGGCAGCTCTTTCATGTGTGTGTAGGGCAGACTGTCCTGAATCTGGCAATATCATTGACATGGTGGAGGGATTCTCTGGCGCTGAGCAAAAGTGAAAAATATGTGGTGTGTGCCTTATAGAAATGACATTTGCCATTTTTTATTTATGCCTATGAGCCCTACTCTATTTTTGGCCATTTACACATGCTATATGTTTTTCAGCACAGTCTAGGCTACCCAGATCTGCCACCATTTCATATAATACTTGCATTGATTTTAAAATAATACTTAGTGATGAAAAATGATCTTTCTGCGCTCCATATCTGTGACACAAACTGATCTGACCTGACTTGACCCGAGTTTGTGTGTTAGCCTGTTTGTGCACTCATGATGATTCTCTACAACAACTTTTTACCGCATTGCCATGAACAAAGTAAAGGCAAAAAAGGTGTTTCTTTGTCGAACAAATTGGGATGCAATGTGAGCCTTGAATTGGATGCCATTCAGGAATTTGCTAGCATCTCAAAACTGGATTATGAACATGCTTTGCCACAAAAACACACAAAAACGTGGGGTAAGTCGAGCTATATGAAGTTATTATTTTGCTGTCACTTTGTCTGTTTTATAACCCAGAAGGACTGGAGTGTACTTTGTATCAAATGATAGCCCTGTGTCTCCTCTTTCATCTGACATGCTTGCCATATATACTGTATGCAATCACGGGTTCACGAGTAATTCAAATGAGAGTAATGGGTACAAAGTTTAATCATAGCAGCAGCAAATATTGTTTCATTGCCACTGCCGAATAGCCTAGAAATTTAGACGCACCCTAGCGGCAGCAAATTACATTTGGCTAGTCTAGCAACTCTCCGTTGGCTTGTGAGCTTGAAAAATTAAACTTCTATCAGGCCAATCAAATCGTGTATATAGTCGTTAGGCGGGCTTAACATAATGATTGATGTCAGAGTTGCAACGGGTTGGCTTGAATTCCCTGCTACTTGAAAACAAAGAAGATGGATGTTGCTGCTGGCGAACAGTGTGACACGAGTTAAGCTTTTTTTAAGTTGGCAAAAGTTTGAACTAGCCAACTAGCTCCGCTGGTGGGAAAACGCATGGGACTCATAGTGCTGTCCTATTACGTGCAGAGGGAATTTGAAAGACAACCGATTATCCCTCCCCTCGGACTGAGCACTGCGAACGGTAAGTGCTCAGACCCTACATTTTAATGTGGGTCTGGCTCGTCAGGCTAGCTGCCAAATGCACTTTAGTGACAGCAGCGTGAATGTAGTCCACCATTAAAAAGTTTTCTAGCTTGGTGCTATTAGACCAAAAGTTCTCGTTGATTTAACGGACATGTCAATGACATACACTCGGACTGATTTCCAGCTCACATGAGCGTGCTTCTCACAAAAGTAGCAGCACATCTCTGAAGCTGCCAGGTAGCACTAGCTATATTTGAAGATGTAATGACCAGTAGACTACACATACTGTATTATGCTATGAAAAAACATCTTACTACATCTTACATCTTATTTTTTGTTTACTTTCTTTATTTCTTTACTCCGGATTACACACTGTAAGGAGTGTTTTTTATTCTATCCTATGGATATGGATCAGTTATCACAATGTTCTGGCGGTAGCAAACTTGTTTATACAAGGAATCAGCTGCTTGCACCACGAAAGCATGCCGGTGGTGTTCACGTTAACATCCCATGAATTGTGGTGCTGTCGGGGCTGTTAGCGGGACGAGGCGACGGGAGAAGAAGTGGAGATACAAGCCCTCAATTCCATCGGTAGTGATGGGGAGCGTGAACTCACTCAAAACTGACAAACTGGCAAATTAGAAGCTTTACAGGGAATGTAGCCTGATTTGCCTCACAGAGAAGTGACTAACTAGCTGCAACGTTACAATAAACTAACAGAGACAATAAACTTTCAGCCAAAAAGAAGGGAGGTGGACTGGTGATATATACATACAACAGATGGTGCAATCCCGGTCATGTTACAGTTAAAGGAACACGCCACCCAATGTCAGTAGTAATATATGTTCCTTCCTTAACTTTCACGAGCTGCCTCTCCGACACCGTGATCAGCAGCACTGGAGCTCCACAGGGAACAGTGCTCTCTCCAGTCCTGTTCACCCTGTACACATCTGACTTCTGCTACAACACAGAGTCATGCCACATGCACAAGTTTTCAGACGATAATGCAATTGTGGGGTGTAACAGGGATGGGCAGGAGGAGGAATACAGGAGCCTAGTGGAGGACTTTGTGCAATGGTGCAAACTTAACCAACTACAACTCAACACTGTGAAGACCAAGGGGATGGTGCTGGATTTCCAGCGGTCTAAGCCCGCTCTGCTGCTAGTCACTATTGAGGGGGTCAATGTGGAGGTGGTAAACATTTACAAGTATCTGGGGATACATCTGGACAATAAACTGGACTGGTCAGTCAACACTGAAGCACTCTACAACAGGGGTCCCCAACCTTTTATGTACCATGGACCGGTTTGATTCCCATTTCTTTATCACGGACCGGCGGGGATTAGGGGTTCCATGTTCCATATGTGTTGTGCATTACTTGAAAAGCTAGCTCCTACTAGCTCCAGTTATGTATGAATAGTGAAGGTAACAAACTCTTTAAAAATGTGAAAAACGTGAACTTGAAGAAGTGAAAATTGAACAATATGAACTATGAACTATGAAACTTGAAGCTACATCTATTATCAAGTGTGAACATGCTTAACAAAATATGGGAAACATGGTCACTAAACGTGCATTACAAATAATCAGTGGGAGCCCTGTGTTTGTTTCCCTACAACAAGAAGGTTCCACCTGGGGGTGATGGAAGACAGTGACACCCTCAGTGTGTTTGAAATGTCCAGTCGATTGCGCAATTCTTAGTTAAGCAAAGTCTTGAAAGAAATGGTAGCAACGTTTTCAGCGCTTTTATGGCTATCTCGGGATATTCTGCTTTGGTTTTGATCCAAAAACCCGCCAGAGAGGTTTCCTCAAACACACTCTTAAGACCACCGTCATTTGCAATTTCGATCAACTGCTCTTCCTCCTGCGCTGACAAGTTAGGACTATTCGGGATATTGACCAATGGGTTGCGGACCCACTCATTGGTTTGCCCGTGGATCTTTAGATGATGGGAAGTAATGCTCAAACTCATTTGAAAGCGCAACAAGGTGATCGCGCACCAGCTGCGAGAGAAAGGGCCTCAGTCTCTCCCAAAACCCCCACTACTGTTTGGAACATATAAAATACACCCCGGTCCACTCGTCGTCCCCACAAATCAAGTTTGGCTTTAAATGCAGCAACTTTATCTGCCAGTTTAAAGACAGTCGTCATTCTCCCCTGGAGTGACAGGTTGAGGTCATCAAGCAACCCGAATATGTCACACAGGTAAGCGAGTTTTGACACCCAGTCCTCATCACTAAAATGTGCAGCTAACGGTGACTTTTTTTCTGTAAGAAATCTCTGCAGCGGCTCTCACAACTCAAACACTCTGGCCAGTGACCTGTCCCTTGACAGCCATCTGACCTCTGTGTGCAAGAGAAGGCGTTTGTGCTCTGCATCCATTTCTTCACAGAGCTGCTCAAATAAGCGAGAGTTGAGTGCGTGTGCTTTAATGTGGTTGATTATTTTAACTACATCATTTAACCCTCTAGGCGCCACAGTCGACTTTAGTCGACAAGATGCGGTACTGAATAAACCGGCCGATGTAGTCAAATAGGGTGTCATATTTCGTTCGACCTCCACTCCACTAGATGGCAGACATGTCATACGTCATCCCCGAGTCGGAAAAAAGTCATGCTTTAAACAAAACTTTCGCGCTACAGCTGCAGTGAATCAGTGCGTGCAATCCCGGAGCTAGTGTGCATGTGAGCTATTTTATCAGAGCGATATTGTCAACGTCAGCGAGTATTTGCATTAGATTATCGTCTAATGGCATCAAAAAAGTTTACCTGAAATGAAGTGTTGGGTCTTCTATTCACGGACCCTGATTCTGAAGGGGAATATCTGCCTTCAGAAAATGACGGTGATTTGTTTAGTGAGGCTTCAGATGCGTCCCCGCCTTGCAATGATGCAGCTGGACAAAGTGAGAGTTTACTCCATAGTTTGGCTTACACCAAGCACAAACTTTGAATCGTTTGCCCAATGTCACTGGTGGGAATAATGTTTCACGGGTTCGGAGTGTTCATCGGGAAGTTAGCAGGGTGTTAGTGGTGTGGCGAACGAGGCTGGAGGTAGCCTAATGTCCATAGCGCTAGCTTCTGTCTTCTGTGTGCCTCTCCACAATCAGCGGCGACAGTAACGTGGGTGGAGCCTTTGTCTAATGCCACTGGGTATGTTAGGCGAGGTCGGAAGTGCTCATAGGACAGTTAGGGGGAACGTGGTGGCAGTGTGGGGAGTCGCAATGAGAATGACAGTAGGCCTAGTCCGAGCTGGCGCAAATTCTCTCCCACTCGGCCTTGGCAGATCTGGCCATGCTGCTCGCGCATGGTGGAGGTGGTGACACGCTCTCTCCCTCTCCCACACACACACACACACATTAGGTCATGCAAAGTCTATCACAAGATGATGGGAATGCCGGCCCTGTATGGATAGGGATGAGGGAGTCATTATCTCTACAGCAAAAGGCTGCTACATAAAAAAAAAAAAATGTCAGCCATTTATTATGACCGCCCGGCGCTTGGCGGCGGTCATATAGGTTTAGTCATTTTTTTTTTTTTTTCTTTTCGCATGCCCAAATTTCCGTCAATGATTCCCGGGACACTGAAAGACCGGGGTACCGCGAAAACTTGGTGGGCATGTAACCCCCATATGGATAGCATGGAACCATCGTTTTCGTTTTGATCTGTAGCCCCCGCTGGACTGGACCCCAGCGAAGGGAGGGTAGGGCGACACAGTTTTCTGTGAATATCTCGAAAACCGTAAGGTTTAGGAGGACCACCTTTTTTTGTATGTTGATCTCAAGGGGCCATGTCAACCCATTCCATAACCACTCATTTCATGTATAGCCACCTAGTTAAACACAAAAAAGTAAAAATGAGGTGTTGTAATTGAAGGTATCTGTGACCTAACATAGTCAAAACTGCACGAAATTGGAAGTGTAGGATCATTATGACACCCTCTGTATGCACGCCAAGTTTTGTGGAATTCGCTCATGGGGGCCACACAATAAATTAATTTATGTTACTATACACCAACTGGCCTGTAGGTGGCCAGAGACAGTTTTCTGTGAATATCTCGAGAACCGTGGGGCCTAGGAGGTCCACCTTTTTTTTTGTATGTTGATCTTAAGGGGGCATGTCAACCCATCCCATTACCACTTATTTCATGTAAAGCCACCTAGTTAAAAATTAAAAAGCAAAAAAATTAGGTGTTTTCATCACAATATCTCTGGCTGACAAGGTCAAAACTGCACCGAAATTAAAAGTGTAGGATCATTATGACACCCTCGAATGCATGCCAAGTTTTGTGTACTTTTAGTTCATGGGGGCCTTACAATAAAATAATTTATGTGTACATTTAGTGGCGTACACCAACAAGGATTCCCGACACTGAAAGACCGGGTACACAAAACTTGGTGGGCATGTACCCCCATGGATAGCATGGAACCGTCATTCTTAAGTTTTGATCTGTAGCCCCCCGCTGGACTGGACATCCCGAAGGAGGGTAGGGCAGACACAGTTCTCTGTGAATATCTTGAGAACTGTAGGGCCTAGGATGACCAATTTTTTCGTATGTTTGCCTCCAGGGGTCATGTTAGCTCATTCCATGTGCACACATGTGCATAAACAGATACACACGCACACACATACATTTTTACAGTAATCATAATGTATGACACATACTCACACAGTAGACATATGTACGCGATGCATGCACATGCACAAACACACATACGCAGGCAAACACACAAGCACGCACATACACACACACACACACACACCCACACACATAAACATAAATTTGTACACGCACACATGCACACAATTCAAGAATTTTTCCCGTCATCTACTCCCTGAATTTTTGGTCATTGATACCGGGGACACCGAACCACCGGGTACATGAAATTTGGTGGGTGAGTAGCCCCACTAGACTTTTACAGAAAAATTTAATTTAAAAGCCCCGGCTGGGCCCCCCTGAACCGCAAAAAAAAACAGTTTTCCTAAATAAATACCTGAACCGTGGCACTGAGGATGAAGAATCTTTTTATGGTATGTTGGTCTCAAGGGCCCACATCAACCTGGCTCATAATCACTCATGTGATTTGCACCCCCCCCCGGTAAAAATGAAAATGCAATATTATTCTGCTTTAATCGCCTTATCTTCAGTTAAGATGTTCAGAACTGCACCAAATTTTATGTGTATGATTGACCTGGCATTCTCTGGGGGTATGCCCAGTTTAAGAGAATTTCATCCATGGGGGTCTAATAAAATTAGGTTATGTGTACATTTAGTGACTGTACACTCATTGGCCTGTAAATGGCGGTGCACACATATACACATGCACACACACAGGCACCCACATACTATCGGTATTAGAACGGCCGATACATAATTACAAATTCAGTAGGATTAAAAGAAAGCCAAAATATCATCATCATGGCTGCATTTTCAGTATTGGCGAAGTAGTCGTTTGTCCACTAGATGGCGCGACGTTGCAGTGGCGTAATTTTGTTGGAAGTTAAAAGTGGGTTGGAAAAAACAATGGACGCTTCCTACAAGGACTGTAATTTACATGAACATCTAATAAGGATATGACGATGTTCACATGAAGTGTAATTCCCATTTCTTCTTGAAGCCGAAATAAATCTGAGGATGTTTATCGGACATGCTTGGTTTTACTGCAGGTACGTTAATCTTGTAATATCAATAAGGACCTAGGTAATGTTACCGTTAAGCGTTGGTTGAGTGATGGAGGCATTTGATTGATTGCATTTGTAGAAAACTATAAATGCGGGTTATACCAAGCAAATGTATAGCAGCACTGTTTGTATCTTTCGACTGTCATTTATTGCACGTGCTACAAAATCATTCTGTGCAATGGAAGATTTACCAACGTTACACCGGGTCTGATACAGTTTTGCCTATACATCGCGGAGACTGAGGGGCCTGTTTATTTTGTTTTAAGTGCGTGCAGGGTGTGAGAGGGGAATCGATGTGCTTTGATTACAGCTTGGTAGTTGTAGTCTGTGAAATTAAAAAAGCACGCGTGTGTGAAGTATCCAAACAATGACACCTTCATTTCATTATGGCTGCTTTAGCAAAACACCTTAAGCTACTGTGTAGTGGGTCCCATTTAGAAGTGGCTACTTCATTCGGCTTTCCTTGACTCATGGAGCTGCATGAATGTTATTACAACTTTTCGCCCGCGATATGACAGTTTAAGTCCGCTTGATACTGTAAGGCGTAAACCATTGGTTTCAAAGGAGATTTTATTTGTGTCAAAGCCAGCATAGCCTATTGACAATTTATGTTGTAAATAGGCCTACCTTATAATCCTACCTGTAGCTTAGGGAAGCTAACAGCTTTCTATTAGGATCTAGTTTGTTAGTTACCGTTTTGTCATAACTCCCTGATGCATTTTTTGCATTTAGAATAGCCAGAGCGTGTATATCTCAATCGGAAAAATTAAACAATATCGGGTGCCTATGGACTAGGCTGGGTGAACCCAGCCTGATCTGCCCGCTATTTATTTTTTGATTTCTTAAAAGATTGAGCTTGGTCTGATGAAAGCCAGACTAGCCATGGACCTCAGTTAAACAATGCAAGGGAACATGAATCAGCCTATATTTGCAATTTAACAATAACGGACAAAAAGCTCTTCAACTTTGGCCCGTTAAAATGTGTATGAACAGTCTAGCGGCGATTTCATCAAGGCCCATTTGGACATGTCAGTTATTTGCACCACTGGTTAGATGTAAAACAGCATTTCGTTTCAGACTAGGCTACTGTTACTTAATTTGTGCATTAACAATAACGTTTCAGACTACTGTTACTTAATTGGTGCATTGACAATAAAGTATTACATGAACTAAAGATGACTAAAATCTTATGTAGAAGAAGAAACATTCACAAAAAAAATCCATCCATCCAAAATGACCTTTGTTTTTGATAGCTGTTGAAAACGACATGGAACTGACAGAGATGTTTTTGTTTATAAATACATAAAAAAAAAAAAAACATTATGCTGATACCTTTTGCTTTTCCCAAATACAATGTAGCCTACAGGTGTAAGTGACCTTTCATCAATCCAGTTGCAATGGATGAACTGTGATGAACTGCCCTACTTGTGATTGTTTAGAGATTTTAAAGGTTTTATAACAATGCTACATCTTCTTTGGCTATTCTACAATCTATTCACCTTTTCAGCACCAGTAGGCTACTTTCTGTGCAGCCAAGACACACACACTCAGGCATGCCAAACAAGCATACACAAAAGTTTCAAGAGTGGGGATGGAGTAAAATATGGAGACAAATTGAAGTGTGATTTATTTTTCGCGGAACAGATGTACAGGACTGAGCGGCGGTCATATTTTGTACCGCTATGCGGTACATCTAGTTAGTAATGATTTAGGCCTACACTTTTGATTTGCTATCTATTTCCCTGATCATTTAGGACATACACTATGTGTTCCTTTTTGTGTGTTCATGTCCTTGTGATGTGTGTGTCTTTGTCAGCTAAGAAAAAAACCCAACAAAAACAACAAAAAGAAAAAAGATTACTAACATTGTCTCTTGTCTTGTCTCATCATCTCTCCTGATCTGTGCCTTGCAGTGGCAAATGAGCTTTTGAACTAAACAGGTCTTGTCTACTTGTGTTTGTGTGTCATCTGAATAATATATATGTGCCCCATACATGGAATCAGAGTGCCTACAGTATGTAGTAAATGGAAAATCTCTACAGCAAAAGGCCAGTCGCTATTACCGCTACATGCATTTGGTTTGTTTCTGCCATTTATTAGTAATGATTTACACAGTTTCACACACTACTTACTATTTACCTGAGCATTCAGTATTGTGCAATATAGCATACAGAAGGTGAGGGACATTTTGGGGGGAAAGAAGTGGTGCATTTTATCATTCAAACATGCGACTTTTCATGAAAATTCTATAATCCAAGATGGCCGCCACCATATGATGTCATAATATGCAAATTAGATATAAACATTTAATCTCTACATAAACTTTGGGTCATCCTTAATATTTCTCTAATTTACAGAAAGTCTATCTCTTATCACTTTTAAGATAGAGCCTTTTGAAATGAAGATGTCAAAATTGATCGTTTCGGAAAAAAACCTCTGCCGCCTAAAGGGTTAATACCCCATTCAACTCGGGCGGCAGTTTTCGACTAGCCAGCATTTCCCTATGAATGACACAGTGTGTGGGCTCGCAGTCAGGTGCAACGTCTCTAACCCTTGCAGTGAAACCGGACAGCCGTCCGGTCATGGCTGCAGCCCCATCAGTGCATACGCCAACACAAAAAGACCAGTCTAATTTTCCAGACACATAACCATCCAAAGCCCGGAATAGTTCTGCAGCTGTGGTGTTCGTTGGAAGTGACAGCACACACAACAAATCCTCCTGAACATCCTCCTCAAATATGTACCCGACAAACACCAGCAGCATTGCCTTATTTTCAACATCAGTTGACTCATCAACTTGAATTCTTAGATTTAGCAATCCGACTAGCCACTAAGTATGAGGCTTTTAGCGCAACCACGTACACCGATGTGGTTGCTTTAAGCACTAGTTTTTGTCCTTCTTGCTCGCGTTTCTTACACTCAAAGAACTCCAGGTGTTTGTCTTTAAGTGTAGGATGCTTGGACTCTAGATGTGAAATTAGCTTTGATAGTTTCATTGCTTCGTTTGACAACTTATTGCATGCAAATCACTGGTCTCTGCGAAACCATATTTTAAATATGACTCTTCATATTTCCTACTGAATGACCCCTTCTTTTTCTTTGGGGTATCTGGCTCACTACCATCATCAGTGGGTCTTTTTTCCCCCCTACCCCTTCCAAAGAAATGCTCTAAAGATGCTTGTTTTTTGTTGCTCATTCTAGCAGTTTAGCTAACTTATACATATAGGCCTATGCCATGTAAAAACGTGACATTATTGCAAATTAAATTGAGTTTATTTTTTTTTTTTAACTCATGTCGTAGGCTACGGCCTGGTTAGGAATGTCCCGCGGCCCGGCCCCGTGGTTGGGGGCTGCTGCTCTACAAGAAGGGCAGAGCAGGCTGTACTCCCTGAGGAGGCTGCAGTCCTTCAACGTCTGTAGCAAGCTCATCTGGATGTTTTACCAGTCTGTTGTTGCCAGCGTCCTCTTCTATGCTGTGGTATGCTGGGGAAAAGCACTAAGTAGAGGGATGCTGGGTGACTAGACAGGCTGGTAATGAAAGCTGGCTCTGTCGTGGGAGCTGAAGTGGAGTGCATCACTTCAATATCAGACAAAAGGACCCTGAACAAACTTATCAACATATTGGACAATGACTGTCATCCACTCCACAGCACTATCATAAAGCAGAAGAGCTTGACCAGTTGAAGACTACGCTCACTACCATGCACAACTGACAGACTGAGGAAGTAATTTGTCCCCAGGGCCATACAACTCTTCAATGCTTCACTTAATGTAAGAGGAGAGTTAGACTTCTCTGCATAGTCTATCTGCCTCCACACCACCCTCTACACTTACACTTCGATGACCTCTGACTGTACTGACTGTCCACTAGCACACTGTGTTACTGCTTACACTGTCTACACTGTTTACTGGCTATATTAGCCCATATGTACATCCCTTCCTCCATCTCCCAGTCTGGACTGTGGTCTAACATCACATCATACTTGACCAATGGCTGATATCCTATGACTGCAAAGCTATCCTGGCACTGCTGCTATAATTCTTATATTACTTTGTTTACATTTTCCTCCATTTTGTCCATATAATTATACTATAACTGTTATATTACTATGCTTAAATTTTGTATTATATTGTCCATATTTAATACTGGTCTCTTATATTGTCCATATTTATTGCTGGTCGCTAGACTTTAACCCTGCACTGTTGCACTTATTTGCACTACCACCATGACACACACCTTACTGAGCCCCTTACCACGGCATATTGAATCACAGGGTCAGTCCTTGCCCTGTCACTGCAAGTGCCTCATGCTTATACATTACATTATGATCATGTGGATCAATTATGCTTATACAGCACAGTACATTCATGTGGATCCTTGTTTTAGTATCTTTAGTGTCTTTTACTGTTCATTTGTTTTTTCATCATCCTTTTTATGTTGTTGTGTGTGATGTCATAAGCTACTGGGACCTTGAATTTCCCCTTGGGGATCAATAAAGTATCTATCTATCTATCTATCTATCTATCTTATTTGTATATTGAGAAGGACAAAAAAATCAAAATGCAACGCATATATAGTAATGTAGCTAATTATTTGAAAATTCCCTTACCATCTTTATTAGCTGGTTCGTAGTTTATTCTGTATCCTCTGTGTTGGCCCCAACATGGACGTACTGTAATCATGCATGCATGACAACATCCACAGTAAAACACCATTATTAACGATTGAACAATGACATTTGTACAATTTCTCTGCAAAATATTGCTTCCCATTAACGCCTGGTCATGTAATTACAAAAGCAACTTTAAAGTTCAAGAGGAAGGGAACTTTAGTTTGTCAAGCATCACATATTGAGGAACTGTATTTACATATTGTACTTATTACTGTAAAATACAATTAACAATAAAAGGGCGTAATCTACTGTATGTTGACCCTGGAATTTCTTGTCATGCAATCCTTCAAATAAAACATATTAGATGCATATCAATATGAATCAAATGTTTTATGGATACATACCAATGTTCCTTTTGCACAAAAATGCCACAGCCAAGACCAACAATAAAATAAAAATCACAACAACAGCAGAAGCGATTTTGGCACCTACAAGGCAAGAAAATGGACTGATTAACAAGACTGCAGCCTAGGGTTGGGCGATATATCGGTATTACGACAACGACCGATATATTTTTGAAAACGATATGTAGTTGAGACAATATCGTAATACCGGTATTATGTCAAATAATGGGCCATTTTATCAAAGCCACTTGCTCTTCTGTGTTCAGACCATTCAGATAGCCGCAGCTCTGCTCAACTCGCGCCTTTGCGTGTTACCGCGTTCTCCCCTCGCAGCACTACAAACTTTCAAACATGGCGGACACTGAGTCAGGTTTTGTTTACCTTGATCAGAGGTTGGTGCTGATGCCTATTCCGTCGGCACATCAACGGCTAGACCGAGAATTCTCGTTGTGAAATCAAAATTCCACTGGAGCTCCGGTAGCTGATAGCAACATGTCTAGGCCATCATAGTCTACATTTGCTTGTAATCTAGGCCCTATCAAAACCCTACAGGTAAAAAAAAACTGCATTGTGTGACAAAACTGCAGGTTTTTCAATATTGTTGTGCCCAAAATAGCCTATTGCATTGTGCAGTACAATGTAGGCCTGCGTTGTCAGTCAGGGTCAACTTTTGGTCTTTTGTTATTTGCACAGCTTTATCAGAACAACTGTAGCCTATGCCTATTGTAGGCCTTGTTATTGTTTACACTTTTTTGCACAGCTCTGTTAGAGCAGTCTGAAATTAATATAATTAAAACTGGCTGTGTTGTCATAATTGTTGTGTTAAGTGAAAATATGAAGCACTTCGCTCTTTCTGTTTGAAATATCAATATCGTATCGATATCGTATATCGCCAATCAGCCCCAAAATATCGGGATATCAGTTTTGGTCCATATCGCCCAGCCCTACTGCAGCCATTGGAACATGTAAACCCTTAAAGATGAACTGAACTGAAAGACTCAACGTTGATAATGTGTTGATTATGACAATTAATGACGTCACTGGCATGGTAGGACCTGAGAAGTTCTATAGGCAACAGCTGCAGCATATTATATATACACGAAAATCAGTATTTTTAAAAGCACACATTTGAGCCTGTGAGGGACAGGCCTGTAGTGTCTGACTACCACTAGATGGGGGACGATCGGTTTCAGGCTCCAGCTCAACCTTCAGTAGGATTATTTGGGTAAAATGACCGAGGGCGCTGCCGAACCATGGACACTGCTCCGGAATCCATCTGTTGCAAAGCAGTGGCGAAACGTAGGGAAAATTTTTGTTTTATTTTTGTTTTGTTTGCTTTTTTGCTGTAATTTATTCTTTTAATTAATAGGTAATTTTGCCATGCTCCCTCTGGCAGGGGAACTACCAATGGAAACTAGCCTTTTGGCTATAATTGGGTGCATTTACATTTTCTTTGTAAAATGTCAATTAGTGTACGCTGTCCCTCTATAAGTTAATAATAATAATAATAATAATAATAATAACAATAATGTTCAAGGAAGCCAAAGTGACGGAAAAAATATGTTTATTTATGTATGTGTTTATTTCGGGGGTATACATTTTGCGCAATGTATAGCGGCACAGCATACTGTAGGCCTAGCCTACAGGCCATGTAGAAAACTGGACGAAGGACACTTGTGACAGCAACACGCACGCTGTCTCTCTGTCTCCCTCCCTCCCTCACACACACACACACATTGCCTACTGTCCGTCCTCCACACAACTGCATACTCAGCCATCACCACTACATTAGGCCTATGCGAAGGCTATGGTGCATATAACGTTATAAAGCTACATAACACGCATTGTCACGGCAATGTAGGCTAACATGGCCTGGACTACTGACACTCGTAACAGCAACTCACACGGGCTCTCTCTCTCTCCCTCCCTTGAAACTCAAAGGGACACCAGGCAACGTTTTCGTGTTAATTAATCATCTTCGTAAGTCGGTATATGGTTAAATGACTCATTACGGGGCGAAGCAGGATCAGCGATCATTACGGGCCGAAGCAGGATCAGTTTACAGCACAGAGGCAGGCTAACGAAACGCTAGAGATTGTTGCAAACGTGTGTATAATGGCAGAGCCGGCGAAGAAGCAGCGAAAACCCTTGACGGAAGACGCGAAGAAAAGGAAAAGAGCTTCAGACCGAGCGGGGGGAGTTTCGTAGAGAAAAAGCATCAGGCTTGCCTGGTGTCCCTTTAAAAACGTAGTTACCAAAGTTGACGAGTTTTGCCGTTTACTTTAGGTTAACGTTAATGGAGAGTTGGCAGAGTTTTACCTTGTGGATGTTGATATTGCATAGGTCTCTAGGAATTAGCAACTGTTTTCAAGTTGAACTCCCTCTGCATCAACAATCTGCCCTGAGACGGTGAACAATTACCTTCAGGGTGAGTAGAAAGGGACATTGGATTCCGTTTACAGACCCGCTGTGTTTTAGTTACCAGCTAGTAAACGAATTATTATCGATCTGTGATATCGTCGGAGTCATGGTTTATACTCTATAGTCTTGTGGAGTTTGACGTAAGAGTGTTTCCAAGGTGTTTAGCTGCTAGCCCTTTCCTATAGGTTGGATCGTATGGTAGCCTATCTAACACTGGATCTCATCTGAGGCTACCTCGATCGAGATATAATTGACCTGTCGCTAAGCGCCATCCTTAGAACGCTGATGAGCCAATGACAGTCCAGCCTCAACGGGACTCAGACATCAGCTCGGACAACTACATAGGAAACAACAGGGAGCAGGCATAAAATGACAAATTAATGGTTATTTATGGAGTTTATTAACTCAAAAAACCCCGACGGATAACCATGGTCAAACGTTTTGCATGGGGGACGTGTAATACTGATAGCCGGTACCCCGAGATGCTAGAAAACGGGGTATATTTTCATCAACAGTAGCCTACAGGACGTCTCTCGTGTTTGCAACAGCTCGACATAATGTAGGCTACTAAGCCAACAACGTGGGCACAGGTTCCCTGTTAAATCCCAAGATGAAAATGCTCATTAACCAACTATATTCTTACTACATCAACACGTAACCTAACATATCTTAGTATCAATCTTCCACTAGCTAGCTAGCTAGCATTAACGTCAGTGGTTTTTGCAGGTGATTTGCACGGCTACTCGCCACAACTGCTTGTCACCTTGTATGTAGTCTAAAGTTTTGAAAACACCCCTCCATAGCATAATTAAGTCCCTTTTGATAGCTTCTGGAGGAAAGTAAATCCTTTTTCGACCAAAACGTCCTCAAAGCCTGCTTTCATATACTGTCAGCTGCCATTGTCCATAATGTATTTCTATTCAAGTCTGGTTTGTTTGTCCGAGTTTTCACACGGTAACAATGGGGGGCGGGGCTTAGCGACAGGTCAATTCCAAAGGGGACAGATGGGCTACTGCACTTAAAACTTTAAAAGATTGAACGAACCTTCCCGGACTTTGTAATTGCGACCCGTGACTGGCATCGGTGAAGGAAGCTTTCGAAGTTGAAACTTAGGCTCCATGGCACAGGAGAGACTGGGGGCTCGCCCTCCTATGAATTGAAAAAGGCTACAAGCTGGCCAATTGCTGAGTTTGCGATAAAGTAAGCAAGAAAAGTTTTTTTTAGGATATGGCGAGTCAATGCCATTTATTCGTCCAAAGTTACAGACCAGTTTCCATATGCACATCTTATCAATAGTTTGAATGTCGTGTGTGTTTCTGCTCGTTGACAAAATAGCGTTCAGTAGCCTACAATGATTAATGCCCAATTAATTTCCCCTGTTAAAGTGTTCGCCTTTGTTACACTAGTTTGGTTTCATTTTGTATGAGATTTTGTGATGTAGGCTTGCCTATGATAAACGGCTTATGGCCAATATGTAACTCAGCTAGGCCTAATGTTAGTTTCCTCAGCCATGTCAGCTAGCCTCAGACTCATTATCTGCTATGGCTGCTAGTGCTAGTGCAGAGTAGCTTACCATGCCCGACGTAGCTGCGCCCGTGTAACAACAACACTTTCACCATACAATTTTATCCCTTTCAATAAATGCATCCATTTTAATCACTGTACCAATGAGAATTCATCTGTTATATCACTTTTACTTCAAATTCCAGTTCAGTTCATCTTTAAGAAACAGTCTTGTCACTTTCTGAATTCTGACCGGATCTCATGAAACCCTTTTAGGGGGAGCAAATTCCGTATTTTAAGATGTTAAAGAAATACACCAACATTTTGGGAAATTAGCTTATTTGCCAGGATAAGCAATCCAACTACTTGGGATTTGCAGAAGTAACAGCAGAACTTGAACAGGTGTTGCCTGAATGAGAACATACTTTCAAGTTTGTATATGCTAAGAAAATCGCTGTCTCATTTTACATTGGTATTTTTACATGTTGTAACTATACAATTGACAACATGTAAATAGGAAAATATTGCAGCTCTTTTGTCACTTTTAAGAGCTATAGGCTAGTTAGTTCCAACCATCTCAATGAACTACTCCAAGCTAGGCTAACGGTGGGTGCGTCAGACTGAGTTACTACACACACAGAGGCGAGAAGGGTATAATCTTATTCCAACTCTGGGGGAGGCGAGGCAATAAGCAATTTCCCAAAATGTTGATGTGTTCCTTAAAACTGAAATCAAATCATACTACTCGAACTGGGCTGAGAAAATAAGCTATTTCTTAGGGGTTGAAATGAAGAAATCTTATTGATGTTCAATTGAGATTATTTGTCTAGAAGAAACTCTGACCTGTTGTTGATTCATAAGTTTCAATTGTCCTTGGCACAAAGACACTGTTGGTCTTCCAGCTCACTGGATTACTGAAGTTACAGATGTAGAGTTCTTCTTGATTCTCACTCTTCAACACAGTCAAACAGGCCCATTCCACTGTTCATCATTCCAGGAGTACTGTGTGGGGCCATCACCTGTTCCTTTACAGGTTAGGGTGCAGTTGGTAGATTCAGGGATGCACTCTTTTGTGACTTCAGGCTTTGAAACAGCCTCTGTTCAAAGGAGGATAAAATCATAAACATTAAGGCTGCAACTAACAATATTTTTTCATATTTTCTCAATTAATGGATTTGTTGTTTGACCAATAAAAAGGGCATTGGAATAAGGCCGTTGAAATAAAAGATTGTTTGGTTTGTTGGAATAAAAAAATGTTTTAGGGAGTGGTTTATGAAATTGGGAAATATGGCCTCATATGAATACCTCAGACTGACTGATGGGGAGATTAATATGGTCAAAGTGTCCAGATTTGTCCAGCAGGGGCTATGCTGAAAGCGACATCTCCACAGCCTATGTACGAGCCAGATCGACACAACGAGCACACCTCCTGGTTAAAACCAAACGCGCCTCGAAGCAAAGACTATGTTTCTCCACAGAATTCTCGCATATTGGTGGAGAAATAAAGCATGTCATTAAGAAAAACTGGCACGACTTGCAGAGCGATCCAGCTCTTAAAGACATATGCGCAGAACCGCCGTGTATTACTTTTAAACGTCCTCGCTCACTTAGAGACAGGTTGGTTCACACAACCATGAGCCCTCCACCAAAACCTATGTGGTTGCCGGCTCCTCCTCTGTGTTTTTACAGATGTGGACATTGTACTCATTGTTCGAATTCTTATGACATGAAGCAATTTTCCCATCCCCAGTCAGGCAAAAAATCAACATCAACTAATTTATTAATTGCAACACCACCCATTTGATTTACATGTTGAAATGTCCTTGTGGCTTGGTCTATGTGGGCCAAACTATACGCCCCCTGAAACTACGCATTGCAGAACACAAAGCAGCCATTCGTAACCGGAATATGGACTATGCTATTGCGAGACATTATGTGCAAGCGAATCATGGCTCCAATGCGTCCCATATATATATATACATGTATATGTATTTTCCTTTTTTGTTTCCTTTTGGTGGTTTGTTTTTTCCCTTTTCTGTCTACATCTGAGTGCTTACACAGGACTGGTTAATTGATGTACCACACCCACCAGGCCAGTAACCAATGCCATGAAAGATGTTAGTATCTGACTTTTTTAAAAACTGTACATCATTGCCATTGACTGTTTGACTCTGAAGACGCATGGGCGTCGAAACGTTAGTCAGTTTGCACAAATAAAAACACGTTAAGCATTGAGTGCTCCGGTCCTGCTCCTTGGCTCCTGTTAGACCATGAATCTCCCTTTTTGTCCAGATTTATATTTGTATGGTACATTAAACTTATTTCACAAAAGGGCCTCCTTGTGTTTTATGTGTGTTCTCTGTGTGTTTGTAACACTGGATCGTATTGTTGTTACAGCATAATAAGTTTCAATAAACTTAAAGATATAAACAAGAAAACCATTAAAAAAAAACTGTTTCGTAGGTCTCACCAATTACAGTAAGGGTCACACTTTGAGTTGGGTCCTTGTTGTTCACCTCAGCCGAATACACGCCATCGAACATTGACTGCAGGTCTGAGATGATCAGGAACCATTTATCTTGGACCAATGATGTAGATGATGTGTTGAAAATGCCAAATTTAATAGGAGGCTCCTGATCTTCCTCAAACCATTCTGCAGCTTTATTCTTTCCATGCTTCCAGATAATGGACACGATTTTTACTCCCTCGGGCTGCTTCTCCACTTTCAATTCGATGGACTTACCTTTTGCGCCGTACACATTTGTGTTTGAAATGTCTGGGGCTAGAGTTGGAGGGACAACAAACATTTTTGACACATGCAACAGAGTCTTCCACCAAGAACTAGAAACACTCAGCTGGGCAAAATGCCAAATGTTCTTGTGCACACATCAAAATAGTTAGATTTGACAGAAGTGACATTTAACAGAGTTCTGTAGAGCACAGATGCTGCACATTGTGGCCACAATCTTACATGCTTTTTTACCTTTACTGTATTCAATGACACTAACTCAAACATAAAGAGACTTTAGCTTAACCCTCAATACGACAGTCACTAAGTGTATCCTTGAAAAATAGGTGGCACATTATACCATTTATTGAAAGCCATTATAGCTTCTTTCCCCACACGATCAGCCTCAGAATTAGCCTGAAAGACCTACATAATCTGTTATGCCACATACTTGTGCCAATTGCACTCCTTGTGTCTTGTAAACTTGTTGATCAACCCAATTCCACTTTTATATAAATTGTTTGTAGGGCTACCTTTCCCTACCATGAAAAAGGATTGTGATAAAAATGTACAGTATGCAATGTCAATATCTGTGATCAGCCTTTGGTGCGATCTACTGTGATGTGTACGGACCACCCCGACTGTTTCGGTATGCAGGTGAACCACGGATTGGTTGCACAGTTTAAATAAAATAGATCAAATACACTAGCTGGGTTTCCATTCACCTTTTTAATACGCATTTTAACTATTTGAATAAGAAATCATGACGGGAACACTTTAAATGTGCATTAAATCTTCAAATGCACTCTCTACAGAGGGGTGAATTAACACTCCATTTGCATAAGGCTTAACACGATTAAAGTTGATCAATTTATCAATTTAGTTTAAACTATTTATTTATATTCCTATTAGTTGCATTTCTACCTACTTGTTTCTATAAACGTTACCCTGACGACCATACGTTTTGAACCCACAGCTGATCAAAACTCTTCACTAGAATGTCCATTTTTACCTCACATTCCATAGTGTTGAAAATGTGTGCAATCCGGCCCACACGGGAGTACGACATCGTCAAATTATAACCTCCGCAATTTCCCCCATTCATTCTCTATGGCGAGTCTTAACAGTACACATGTAATACTCCTTTTGTCCACTGGTGGTTGTTTTGGCGCTGTTTCGTGTTTGCCATCGAAAACGGAATGAAATGTAGGCCTACTGCAAACAATGTAAGAGGGCTATGCTGACTGCATCAGTGCTCAAAGTATTCTAAAAGTGTATCAATGAATTGTTAATAACTAACTAACTACAATAAAAGTCATATTTCTGGGACTTTCTGGGATAATTATTTCTATTTTTTATTCACTCATTCAAAAGTTCATACAAAGAGTTCACAAAGTTCTCATCAGGTGAGTGAAAGTTAGAATGGTGGTCATTTCAGACCACTTCAGCATTTCATAAAATTCTCAACTTTAAATTATTTGTAGGATATTACAACTTGAGAGCTGTGTATGCAAAGACACAGAGTTCAGAGTTCACATATTTTTAATAAAATATACTTTTGGGACTCCCTGCTAATACTTTTGGGAATACAAAAGTCTTTTTATTAGTATTATTTAATTTGAGCTACATTTTACACTGATATGGCATGATGGCAATATAAACACAGCTAACAATGGTATTAAATACCATTTAATACCAACAGCCTATGATTAAATGGAATATTCAACTAAGGTAGACTGCTGTTGTTCACAGCACAAATCTATTTATGGTTACTGATATACTCCGAGTCTCTGGCCCTCTCTTAGAGCAAGGCATAGTGAGCTGGCCCTCGGAAGAAAAAGTTTGGGGACCACTGCTCTAGCATTCTGAACAAAGTCTCTCAGCAGCACAAACTGTGTGTCACCAAAACAGTTTCTGCACCATGCAAATATACGGCAAACATAACTAGTCTAAAGTCTAACTAGATGTACCGCATAGCGGTACAAAATATGACCGCCGCTCAGTCCTGTACATCCGTTCCGCGAAAATAAATCACACTTCAATTTGTCTCCATATTTTACTCCATCCCCACTCTTGAAACTTTTGTGTATGCTTGTTTGGCATGCCTGAGTGTGTGTGGGCTGCACAGAAAGTACCCTACTGGTGCTGAAAAGGTGAATAGATTGTAGAATAGCCAAAGAAGATGTAGAATTGTTATAAAACCTTTGAAATCTCTAAACAATCACAAGTAGGGCAGTTCATCACAGTTCATCCATTGCAACTGGATTGATGAAAGGTCACTTTACACCTGTAGGCTACATTGTATTTGGGAAAAGCAAAAGGTATCAGCATAATGTTATTTATTTATTTATTTTTTTATGTATTTATAAACAAAAAACATCTCTGTCAGTTCCATGCCGTTTTTCAACAGCTATCAAAAAACAAAGGTCATTTTGGATGGATGGATTTTTTTGTGAATGTTTCTTCTTCTACATAAGATTTTAGTCATCTTTAGTTCATGTAATACTTTATTGTCAATGCACAAATTAAGTAACAGTAGTCTGAAACGTTATTGTTAATGCACAAATTAAGTAACAGTAGCCTAGTCTGAAACGGTGCTGTTTTACATCTAACCAGTGGTGCAAATAACTGACATGTCCAAATGGGCCTTGATGAAATCGTCATTAGACTGTTCATACACATTTTAACGGGCCAACGTTGAAGAGCTTTTTGTCCGTTATTGTTAGTGCAAATATAGGCTGATTCATGTTCCCTTGCATTGTTTAACTGAGGTCCATGGCTAGTCTGGCTTTCATCAGACCAAGCTCAATCTTTTAAGAAATCAAAAAATAAATAGCGGGCAGATCAGGCTGGGTTCACCCAGCCTAGTCCATAGGCACCGATATTGTTTAATTTTCCCATTGAGATATACACGCTCTGGCTATTCTAAATGCAAAAAATGCATCAGGGAGTTATGACAAAACGGTAACTAACAAACTAGATCCTAATAGAAAGTTGTTAGCTTCCCTAAGCTACAGGTAGGATTATAAGGTAGGCCTATTGACAACATAAATTGTCAATAGGCTATGCTGGCGACACAAATAAAATCTCCTTTGAAACCAATGGCTTACGCCTTACAGTATCAAAGCGGACTTAAACTGTCATATCGGGCATTAAAAGTTGTAATAACATTCACGCAGCTCCATGAGTCAATGAAAGCGCCAAATGAAGTAGCCACTTCTAAATGGGACCTACTACACAGTAGCTTAAGGTGTTTTGCTAAAACAGCCATAATGAAATGAAGGTGTCATTGTTTGGATACTTCACACACGCGTGCTTTTTAATTTCACAGACTACAACTACCAAGCTGTAATCAAAGCACATCGATTCCCCTCTCACACCCTGCACGCACTTAAAACAAAATAAACAGGCGCCTCAGTCTCACGCATGTATAGGCAAAACTGCATCAGACCGGTTAACGTTGGTAAATCTTCCATTGCACAGAATGATTTTGTAGCACGTGCAATAAATGACAGTCGAAAGATACAAACAGTGCTGCTATACATTTGCTTGGTATAACCGCATTTATAGTTTTCTACAAATGCAATAAATCAAATGCCTCCATCACTCAACCAACGCTTAACGGTAACATTACCTAGGTCCTTATTGATATTACAAGATTAACGTTACCTGCAGTAAAAACCAAGCATGTCCGATAAACATCCTCAGATTTATTTCGCTTCAAGAAGAAATGGGAATTACACTTCATGTGAACATCGTCCCTATCCTTATTAGATGTTAAGCTAGTGTAAATTACAGTCCTTGTATGAAGCGTCCATTGTTTTTTCCAACCCTTTTAACTTCCAACAAAATTACGTCTCACTGCAACGATCGCCATCTAGTGGACAAACGATAAACGACCAATACTGAAAATGCAGCCATGATGATGATGATGAATATTTATTTTGGCTTTCTTTTAATCCTACTGATTTTCATTTTTTTACCGGGGAAATCACAAATGAGTGATTATGAGCCAGGTTTATGTGGGCCCTTGAGACCAACATACCATAAAAGATTCACAGAGAACTGTGTCTGCCCTACCCTCCTTTCGGGGGTCCAGTCCAGCTGGGGCTGCAGATGAAAAACGAAAAATGACGGTTCCATGCTATCCATATGGGGGTACATGCTCACCAAGTTTTGTGTACCCGGTCTTTCAGTGTCCCGAATCCTTGTTGGTGTATCGTCACTAAATGTACACATAAATTATTTTATTGTAAGGCCCCATGAATCGAAAAGTACAAAAACTTGGCATGCATTCAGAGGGTGTCATAATGATCCTACACCTTTAATTTTGTGCAGTTTTGACCTTGTCAGCCAGAGATATTGAGATGAAAACACCTAATTTTATGCTTTTAATTTTTAACTAGGTGGCGCTATACATGAAATAAGTGGTAATGGGATGGGTTGACATGCCCCCCTTAAGACCAACATACAAAAAAAAGGTGGACCTCCTAGGCCCCTACGGTTCTCGAGATATTCACAGAAAACTGTCTCCGGCCACCTACAGGCCAGTTGGTGTATAGTAACATAAATTAATTTATTGTGTGGCCCCCATGAACGAATTCCACAAAACTTGGCGTGCATACAGAGGGTGTCATAATGATCCTACACTTCCAATTTTGTGCAGTTTTGACTATGTTAGGTCACAGATACCTTCAATTACACCACCTCATTTTTTACTTTTTTGTGTTTAACTAGGTGGCTATACATGAAATGAGTGGTTATGGAATGCGTTGACATGGCCCCTTGAGATCAACATACAAAAATAATGGTCCTCCTAAACCTTACGGTTCTCGAGATATTCACAGAAAACTGTGTCTGCCCTACCCTCCTTTAGGGGTGCAGTCCAGCGTGGGGGCTACAGATCAAAAACGAAAAAACGATGGTTCCATGCTATCCATATGGGGTTACATGCCCACCAAGTTTTGTCTACCCCGTCTTTCAGTGTCCCGGGAATCATTGACGGAAATTTGGACATGCTAAAAAAAAAAAAAAAAAAAAAAAAAAAAAAAAAAAAAAAAAAAAAAAAAAAAAAAAAATCTGACTAAACCTATATGACCGCCGCTTCGCTGCGCGGGCGGTCATAAATAGTTTTCTCTGCCCCACCGTAACCGGTTTACTTCTCCATATTGAAATAGCCTGTGTTAATTAATGTTGCTGGTAACCTTTATGGTGGCCTTAAAAACAATGGTACACCACATCTTATTATGTGAGCGGTGACACACACAGACGGACAGGCAGACCCCGTTATAATGCTTTCCCCAATACCGGCTTCCAGACTAACTTTTTACTTTGGTAGCACTGACATGTCTAACTTTTTTCATTTAAGTGCATCAGCACATTTAGGTTTACCCATATTTTTATACAGCGTGGCAATAATACGGTCAGGGGTCATGTTCAGAGCCATCCTATGGTGTGTTTATGTGTGTGTTTGTGTGTGTGTATGTGTGTGTGTATGGATGTGTGTGTGTGTGTGTGTGTGCGCAATATAAGTATATTGTAAGAATATATTTTGGAATAATTATTAGTAGGGGTCGGCGATATATATCGTCTGCGATAATATCGTGATTGTTGTTTTAACGATGTGCAAATTTACATTATCGAGTATTTAAATTACTTTGGGGAAAAAACACTCAAAATTACGCATTGAAACCCCATACATTCACTAAATCCAGGAGGTGTATGCAAGAGAAGCCCCGTTGCAGCAGAGCAAGTGTCACATGATCGCTAGTGGGTCCACGTTGTCACATGCAGGCCTAATGTTTATTTTGTGTAGCGAGATCCAGACGTAGCCTACTTGGGATTTTGTGCAGCTACTTCTGTTCACGTAGCATTAATGAGACAGTCACATTTTTTCCTACATGGTATTATATGGAGAGAAAACATTTGCCTTTGAGTATTTTAATAGTCAGTTGTAAACAAATAACTCTTCTCATGTAACCCTTTTGTAAATGGACTGAAGTTCGCTCTAAATATCTACGTGTATCGATTATGCTAACCGTTAGCATCTCTATGGGATTTCTCATATACATTAGCCATAAGCTAACGCATAAGTTTCTATTCTGTAACTTGGAATGCTAGCCTACATGATTTCTTTTAAACAAAACGTCGAAGGAAATAACTTAGATGTACTCTGTTGGTCTGCTTAGTTTTACAGTGAATCCTAAGTAAAGGTTTTTGAAAGGAACTTCAGCTTCAGACTTTCTCTTGGGAAACTGTTAGGTCTAGTCATCTTCTTTAATGTAGCTGGCTAGACCATGTCATTGCCACACACACAAGTGGGCCAAATTGGAAATGTGTCATAGAGTGACAATGCATTGGTTGATTTGGTTAAAAAGTCACAAGATAGGTTATTGGTTATTATTGCATTGATGCTATTAATAAATAATGAGCTGTAAAGTAATTCAGACTTCTACAATTTTAAAGGATATCGACTAATTATCGTTATCGTCAAAATCACAAAAAATATCGAGATATTATTTTTTGTCCATATCGCCCACCCCTAATTATTAGGCTTTTCTCTGGAGACATATATTAGGGTGTACACAGTGTTTCCTCTACGTTTATTTCAGCATGACGGCCCCCCACGGTTTAATTAATACCACCATATAAGAATCAGGGCAGACGCACATTTGCTTTTTAAATAATCCTGCGACGTATCCTCCCCTGCTGGCTTCCGCTCACAATGCAATTTAACAATAAGTAGCCTAAACTAGTCAGAGGTTATTATGGCCCGTCCAGTTTCACTTCACATCTTATATATTGTATTGATGTAGCCTATTTAAAACATTAACATTCTTCTCAGTGTTTCCTCTTCATGCCACTGCTTAAGAATTAGGGGAGACGCAAAATATTGTCCGGAAGCATAGTAGGCTAAATGCCCTCCACTGGCTGCTGAAAATTGCAGTTTAAGAATAAACAGCAATGCTAATCCGAGGTACCTGTCTAGTTCTATTCCATAAATAGCACTATCAAGAGCTTCCATTTGCTATGCATGTTTGTCAACATCGCAAAAACTAAAATTTTCGCACAACTTGGTGGAAAGGTGTAGCACAGGCCAAGGAAAACCCATTAATTTCTGAAACTGATCGTATAAAGTATTTCCCGTATCGTAGTCTATAGGCCTAAGCTCGCTTGCAACAACAGCAAAAATGAAACTGGAGAGAGGATGTCTCCGCGAAGACACCGCTGTTACATTAGATGCGCACTCAATCGCGAATCGACGCAATAAAAAAGCAACGACTGCTGGTAGTAACGAAGGTAAATTGCAAAACATTTTGTATGCACTCGCGGTGATGGCCCAGTAGGCCTAATGTGAATTGCAGACTATAAAGTAAAGGAGATTTGCACCAAATAAAGGCAGTGTTGTGGGTTGTGTTTCTACAACATGTTGGCACAAAACTTAATTTCTGTCATAAACGAAGTAAGCTAAGCGTTTCTCCATTGTCAACGTGAACTACCGGTATGTTCAAGCGTTCAAGTGACATGTGGTAATTAATGCATGGGTTAGCGTGACGCGAGTCAGACAGAAGATGGGCCTGTCTTAGTTTCTGAATCCTGTCCCTCTCAAGTCACGTTAGGCTAAATGGTGTGATTAGCAACTAGAATTAAAAAAAAAACCCGGGAGTGACACCCGACCTGTTTTTTCATACTAACCTTTTTTTTCAGTGTTTCTAGCGGAAACACTGGTACATATTGAGATGCCTTAAGAAACTAAAGCAAATCTTAAAGAAATCTTAAAGTAACCTTGAACAACAGGGTCTTATGTTGAAAACGGCTGGAGTTCTCCTTTAGGAGTAAAGAGCATAGCTGTTTTGTGGTCAGCATACTGAACTAGGTTGGAGAGCATACTATATAGCATTGCCTCCAAGGATTCAAGAAACAACATTAAGATATTTAATTACCTGTAGATGATGGGTTGATCAAGATCAGTAACAAATTAATCGCTAACACTTTAAGACACAGCATGATTCTGCCAAAATGATACTGTGAAAAGAGAAAAGAAACACATGCAAAGAGATTAATCACAGCCTCACTCCCTGCAGCCACTTCTTTGGGGCTGGAGAAGTGTAGTGTAGTTTCTTATGGTTTTAAAACCACATCTGTGTCTACCATCCACTATATAATTCAACACATCTCAGATCCACGTCATTGCTAAAAATATAATATTCTTTAGAGAGAAAACCCATTTTCTACTGATCACTCACACTTTTATTGTATTGTATTGAATTCACCAATCACATTTTTTTGCGCCGACGGCAGCTATTTTCTATACAAATCCTATAAAGGATTGTTGGACTACTGTTGGACTACTTTTTGTACCTTCACCATGACACTCACTCTCTTGAGCACCTTACCATGCACACAGAACTACAGGACTACTGTTGGACTACTTTTTGCACCTTCACCATGACACTCACTCTCTTGAGCACCTTACCATGCACACAGAACTACAGGACTACTGTTGGACTACTTTTTGCACCTTCACCATGACACTCACTCTCTTGAGCACCTTACCATGCACACAGAACTACAGGACTACTGTTGGACTACTTTTTGCACCTTCACCATGAACTACAGACCAGGCCCTGTCACTGCAAGCGTCTCATGCTTGATCACCCTCAAGCAAACTGGGGATTTTTTAATTTAATTTATATAGTATATTTAGTATTTAGTTTTGTTAGTTTTTCTTCTACTTATCTTCTACTGTCTCAGTATTGTATTGTACAGTGGAGTTTTGTTATATGTTTATACTTATATTTATCATTTCTGCTGTAAGTGCATGTTGTGTGTGATGTCTGTATGCTACTGAGACCTTGAATTTCCCCTTGGGGATCAATAAAGTATCTATCTATCTATCTATCTATCTATCTATCTACTGTATCTAAAGTTCAGTGTTCACACTGCGCAGCACACTCGGTGGAAAAAAGCCCTCGGCGCTAACAGTGTTTTTCCCACAGTGCTCAGGAAGCTGAAAGTTGAAATCTGTTCAACTTTTAGAACAGTGCTGGGCTCTTCAATGTCACTTCTCTCTTGATAAACCAATCAAAACTTTTTGACCTAGCAACAATAAACACTTAACTGAAGCGCACTGAAAATCAGGTCAAGGGCGCTGTCAGCGCAAAAAACTTGGTTGCTGGACACAAAATGCAGTCTCTACCCATAGTGGTGTATGTAACACTGCAATCATTAATAACAGTGATGGCTACATTCTGTGTGTTATGCAAAACAGATGAAGCAGGTAGGTACCGTGACAGATGCTGTAGGTTAGACTGGATATCTGACAGGTGTTGCACTGTCCTTAGCCAACCTCCTTCTTGAGTCTTGTGCTGATGGGAAAACAAGGTATAGGGTCTCAGCTGTGCAGGTGAAAATCACAAGAGGGCTTACAAGAATATGAAAGAGAGATTAGGTAGTGCTGGGCGGTATACCGGTTCACACCGTATACTGGTGTATATTTTCGTTATGATATGAATTTTTAATATACCGCTGTATTTGATTACACAACGTTTGGAACGCTATGCCGCGCGGCAGTGTTTCAGACGGGACTTTTTTGATAGGCACGCATGGTGCGACTGCGAGGCGTAGTGAGGGTAAGCACAAAACACCTTAAGTTTTTCCCCTGAAGTATGACCCTTAAGGCTTAATTTTCCTTAGGTAAGGGGTTTATTTAAGGGTGTTGCACAGAATACCTTAAATTGTTTCTTTAGTTAAGGAAAAAAGTTACTAGGATACTGCATTGAAAGGGATTTACCATCACGAAAATTCTATTGAGATTGTTCAACAGCTGTTACTAGCTGGCTAGTAGGCAATGTCGTTAGTTACCAACCCACTGAACACATTGAAGTTTATCTTCATGTGTTTATCATTCATCTTACCTTAAGAATATTTGCTGAAATTATTCAGGTAGCAAGTAAAGCATGTTATAGACATGAACTGAACAATACTAGCTGGCTAGTTAGAAATTATCCTGACTGTCATCAGTGCACCAAAACAAACTTTTTTGTAATGTTTTACCTAGCGAACCGAACCGAAGCTCATGGCAGACTAACAAGACATCTACATAAAGTTAACGTTAGCCTACCACTAACATCATGTAAACCACACAATAACAATAATGCATGTTTCTGATAGGCCTATTTGACAGAGTAAGCATATTAGCAGAGAGGTTTTATTTTCAATTGTATAATTTTCAAAAAAGTATAATTATTGCAAGTTGCACTACTTTTTGTATTGGTTTTATACAAGATGTTTGTGAAATTTGCACAGTAAAAGTTCTGTATTTTGACTGCAATTGTCTGCATTCTGATTCCTCACTTCATTAGAATCATGAGTGGGTCTTTGTAAACAGCATCATTTTCTGGAGCCATGCAAACCTGCATTACCACTAGTGTGGAGTTATTCTACATCATGACAGTAAAATAGACCATCCTTAGTCAATCTACTGCAGCAATTCCTCTCTCAACCTGTAGAAAATGCTGTGAACATCTGATTATGCATGGAAAAAAAATACCGTCATATACCGTGAAACCGTTTTTTTGAAATTTTGAAAAATACCGTAATATACATTTTTGGTCATACCGCCCAGCACTAAGATTAGGCTAGGCTAAAGCTTCCTGTAGACACATGCTAAATACCTAATCTTAAGATTCTTCATCTTACTGTATTTTCAAAGGTCTGGGGAGGGAAATATCCTTAGCCGATCTGTTCAGCTCATGGACTTCTATGCTTACTAACAATCACAGTGTATTCTTGCTTGATTTACCTGTGTGAAGATGTAAAGATTTGATAACTGCCAGAAGTTGGTTAGAAGTTGGTTAGCCGCTATCAAATCTTCGAATCTTCACAACTTTGTACACAGCATGTGTGGTGTAAATGAAGTGTGATTACACTGTAATTCTGAGTAAGAGTACTGCCGTACTGCTCATCTGATTTGTTGCTTGTTTATTACCATTGAGTTGCAATGCCATTTAGGCTACCTGTCTTTCCCTGCAGAAAAAAAAAACTTATTGACACTAATAAGATGTCAAAGTAAGCACTTTTGTCCATGTGCCGAGTGGATTGGGCAGCTAGCATGTATTGGGCTGACACAGTATGGTCACAGACATGAAACCATAATTCAGACATGCTGAAGGTAACCTAACAATTTTCAAACTGATGGCAAATCACCCCCAAACACACACACACAATATACCTGGTCTGCTTCTATTTTCCCGCTCTATTATTGCTCCTCACTTCCATTTACCACTAAGCGGTTTGATTGACAGCATGATAACAAGTGGGGAGAGGGAGTTTTTATCCAATCCTTTTTTTTTCTCCAACTGATAGTACTCGGTAACCACAAACAACAGGGCCCTAAGTTGAAAACGGAGATCTCCTTCAAAAGATGGTAAATCTCATCCTATGGGCAGCAAACAGCAAAAAAAAAACTTTGATAGTGCAACCATATTCACATTTAGCAGACACAACGGTCCAAAGGTACTTACATTTTACATATGTCAACTATATTAAAAATGTTTTTATTGAGAAAGTAATCAATGTTACATTGCACCCAAAATAGAGATTTGGAGTGGAGGCGTGGTTACCAAGATTGTTATTGTCTTCAGAGTAAAGTGGCATCTACTCTAGTATTTTACACATGATTAAAATTAACTCTTGAAGTGTTGATGGAACAATTAGCTTTACTGCTTGTTTGAGTGGCGATGGTTAAGCCCACTTTGTTTAAGCAATGGCCATTTATTCATATTCCGCTCTAAAAAAAGATTCTTGAAGGCTACGGCTGCTCTAAAATATTGGATTCTGGGTGTAAATTAACGGCAAACTTATAAATAAAACAGCCTACGTGGTATTATGCTTGTTGTGATAGGCGTAATAGTCCGTGTGCAATATAGCGCGCAACGTTTGTAACATATAGGCTACTTCTACCACATCCGGGGATAGTGGGGGATCCCAAATCACTGTTATGGCGGTTGCGGTCTGAAAAGTTTGTGAATGTGAACCAAGGGGGCAGGCGAATTCCCGGAAGTAGAAGAATCGACGTAGGCTGGAGGGACCACCTCTCTGCTAACTCCCATAGAAGTCCATTCATTCTAGGATTTTTTTGAAATACCATAACTTCATATAACATATATCCTGTGCTGATATTGTAGCTTTTGTGTAATCAACATAAACACTACAAAGGCAAAACAGACTCCACTACCTCGTCCGTAACGTTGGTTACCCGTAAGAAGAATGGTTAGCTTGTTCGGTTGGAGGGAAGCTAGCTTTGACGTAATCTCTCTTTCGCGCCGTAGGGAGATCACCGTATTGTTTGGATAAGAAGCTCAGTCCACCTTACTGTCTATGACGGTAACTCGTAAGCAAAACCTAGCATACACGACCGTATGTTAAGGTAAAGCATTACACAGAGGCAACCTAATTAAAAAAAAAAAAAACGGCAGTAATCATTTCAGAGGTTTTCGATGGATTGACCGTAGGTCGGAAAAGTGGAAAGAAAATAGCTTCAAGGCTATAACTTTTTTGTTTTGTTTTAGCATGACTGTTTTTGAAGATGATCATGTATGGTAGCTTCAACATTAACACGACTTGGTGAGGATGATATTAATAAAAATACATAAATAAATGTTTAACTTTGATGACTTTGAAGGCGAAGGAAATGTGAGAAGAATTTCTGTGTATCTATCATATGAGTTACAAGATTCAGTTCTATGGCTATCGTCACGAAGTTAAGTGTGAGGCTGCGCAGTACTGGGGGGACCAACTGAAAAATCGTTCTATTTGACTCAGTGCCCTCCCATTGAAAACGACGGAGTCTGTTCGTCCATTTCTTTTACTGTCTATGATGTGAACGTACCTCTGGCTGGCCTAGGCAATAAAGACATGCGCGTCTCTCCAATGACCGGGCTGTGCCCCTGATAGGCTGTTGCTGGTAACACATCTTTCCATGAAATGATTCATGGAACACCTCAACTTTGTTTGACTTTCATGCCATGTTCAAATAATGTACGCCACTGTGTACGTGACTATAGTCAAACGTTGAGACCCCACTAAGACTAAGCTATTAAATTAATATGTAATGAAAATAAGTCACATATAGGTTATTAAGTTTAAATACTTCATCAATTCTTGTCTGACAAAATAATGTTGTTCAGGTGATTTAGCTATAACAGACCATTGCCCGTCTTGGGCTCAAACTACTGTAGGCTACAGGAAATCAGCCATAGGCCTAGAAGCTAGCATCTATCCTGTAAATTAGAGCCCACCAACATTAAGGGCTAACGTTAGCGTTACCATTTTGTCGTTCATTGTTCCCCCCTTTTAAACAACCCTGTAGCTCAAATAGCCTTAAATAGACTATAGCTAGTTTTCTACTTTCAATCCCTTTTGAAAAGGGTATAGATAGACCTAACTTACAATTATTAGAACAAAAGTGGCAGCAAAAAAGAAAGAAATGTCACAGGCAAAACGGGGTTTGGTAGCCTAGCTCGATAGCAAGGTCGTGGGGCTAGCTGCCCAAACATTTTGTGAAGAGAAGCCTCTGAAACACGTCACGTTTGACAAAAGTTCTAATTCTGATGGTTCTTCTATTATGAGAAGGTCAAGGACTAGGCTACAACTTACCTTGTAAAAATGACACTGAGAATCCGAGAAAAGATGCAAAATCTACGAAGAAGCTAAGCCGCACATATGACGATGGGGCAACCGAAACCGAAAGTTATAACAATTTTGCAGTCCTGCAGTATCTGCAAGCTGCAGACAGAGCGGGCTTCTCTTATTCAAAGCACACATACCGGTAGGTTTAGCACGCCATCTACAGGAGTTTCTCTGTAATGAAATAGGGCAGATGCTGAAGTTGTGATGAAACGTCAAAAGCAAAATTAATATTAGCCTAGATAATGTTATGTAGACTACGATATATCAATCCAAGTCGACAATACTACGGTAGATTAGTTACTAGTAGCCTCACAGGCATAATGTTAATGGAAATTTATTTAGGCCTAGTATTCTGATTGATATTGATGATTCTTTTGATATTCTGCTGCACATTTGATTTACTTGATTGATTTTTGAGTAGGCCTATCTGTAGGCCCTACTTTATAGTAGCCTATTTATATTTATGGAAACTTGTGACTTTTACTTAGGGCCAACCAGAGCCATATAAAGGTACCTTTATATGGCTCTGGGGCTGACCACCTATAGGCCACCAAGGCGCCCGCCCGCACTTCAGAAATGTAAGTAGTAGAAGTAGTTAGTGGGCTATAAATGCATATGGTCTAACTATTTGTACAATGTTCTAATGTGGTAGTTACAGAAAAAAAAAAATCTGAGACCATTCTATTGCCTGTAGTTCATGTATCAAATATAAATGTACAGTATAATAGGCTACATACAACATAGTGTACTGTCATGACTACCTGGCTCATAGTAGCAATGACAAGTTACAGTAAATCCAAAATAATTTATTAAAACATTAACTTATACCATGAAAACATAATTTACATAAATACGTGCATCAAGTCAGACAGAAAACGCACTGCGCAGAGCAGAGCCAAGCAGAGCTGTGCATGGCAGAGTGCATGGCAGAGAGCGAACTACTGGCAGGAGATGGTTTTAAAACAGTCCCGCCAATCAGCTGCTGTCTAGACCAGATGGACTGAACACAGACAGCTCCCCCTTCAGATTGGGGGGAGATAGACCGCCCAAACATATTCTGTCAAAGGTGGAGTGAGCACACCCAGCACGGCAAAGCCGGGCGTGACAGTACCTATAATGTATATTAGAATGATTACATTGAATGTATGTGGTTGTGGATGTGTCAAATCTCAGCATCACATAGGGCAGCCAATGGGCAAGAGCCGGCCCTGGTTTTGACTCCATTACATTTGAAAGACAAATACTCTACTTTTGACTCCACTACATTTGAAATATGAGCATGAAGTAGGCTACACGTTACTTTTAACCATATTTGCTTCTTTACATGCAATAATGCGATACACCTTCTTGAAGTTCATTTTTACAATAGTTCAATTTGAACTTGGCTGAATTGGCTGTGGGAATGATGGTGACAACAGGTTCTTCATCAGAACATCCTCCATGTAGCCTGGGAGAACCCAGACGAACCTAATAGCAATTAAGATTTGAGAAATGGTCTGGTCTTAACCATAGATATCCTCTATGATCATTGCTAAATTGGAATGAAATTAAACAATCACCTGACATTCACCATACATCTTTAGCCTACATTATTAAACAATAAATAATATAATTGAGTTATCTGGTTTTGTATTTGGCAGTGAAAATGTTTTAGATTTGTGAACAGAGAATGAGTAATTATTTTAAATTATATTATTGTATCCATTTGAACAGTTGCAAAGTTCTGAAAATAGGTAAAATGTCTTTTTGGTTGTAAGGAACTGACCTCTTCAAGCCTCATGACCAATCAACGGATGGATACCCTATTAATGACCAAATAAACATTAGATTTCAATACATTAAAAAGGAAAAATACTTACAGTATTTTTTTAAAAGCAAGTACTTCTGTACTAAACTTAAGTAAAAATCTGACTTAGCAACTTTCACTTGTATTGGAGTAATATTTGACATGGTGCATCTACAGTACCCTCCAGAATTATTGGCACCTCTGCTAAAGTTGACTAAAATCCGGTATAAAAAACAATCTGTTGGTGATTTATTGTAATCTCACAATGAAAAAAATTAGGAAAAATCCAACCTTGAAGGGAAGCAAATTTATTTTGAGAAAAAGGACATAAAGTCTCATAAAGAAATAAGTATTTTTAACTAGGCCTAAAACACGTTGCTCACAATTATTGGCACCCCTGAAAAATCTTATATACAAAACCTAACAGAAGCATTTTCCTATTTTCCAGAAGCAATTTCAATTTATTTAAGTTAATCAGAGTGTCTGTGAACTTTCATGACTTTCTTTCTCACTATGGTATGAAAATAAAGTCGCACAGAGGCTAAATCCTCTAGTCATTTTTCAACATCAGAAAGACAAGAGAATGCACTACATTTAAATAAAAAGAAAGTGTGTTGACATTTGTAATTCAGAGAATGTCTATGACAACTAGGTACTTTGTTGAAAATGCCTATATTTACAGTTAAAACAATGATTAAAAGGTTGTAATTATCTGGAAATGGGGCAAACATGCTTGGACAAGGACCCATTTTTATCTTGCCCTCACGTACAGTATGTAGGATGGTAAACATTCCATAAGAACCACTGTAGTTACAGACCAAGGTATCATCTTGGGGTCACCCCAAAAAATCTTTAAAAGTGACCTCACTGCAAATGACCTCACTGTCATTTAATTACCAATGTAAACAGCAGGAGTTACTGAATGGTACAGTGACTTTGTCTGGAAGTATGGTGTGGTCAAAAATCTCCAGGCACACTCAGGTGTGAGAATATGCTGCAGGTTTATTCATGATACCGGAAGCAAAGTCACTGGCAACAGCACGCTCCAGTAACACTACTCAAAGTTCTCTAGGGCAAGGCACAGTATTGAATGTATAGAAAAGCATACACATAATATATGAAAATGTATTATTAATCGCCTCTATGTAATCAGATTTGTTTAGTAATCCAAAATTTCTCCCGCAATGTTCTATTGTCAGATGAAATGAAAATTGCATTAATCGCCTCTTTGGCTTAGTAAACACTTTCTAGTCAGATGAAATGAAAATTGCACTCTTTGGCTAGAAACACTTTTAGAAGAATTTGGCTATACTGAAAAGAACCCCATGCCTAATGAGAATTATGGTGGAGGGGCTGTGCTATTGTGGGGCTGTTTTTATTCCCAAAGGCCTTGGGAACCTAATTAAGGTACATGGTATCATGAACACCAAGATAAACCTGAACATTTTCATTGGAAATCTGTCAATCTCTGTCAAGCTACTAAAAGCTGGTCATGATTGGATCATTCATCAGGTCAATGAACCAAAACAAATGTCCAGATCAAAATAAATATTGTTTGCTGAACACAAAAGCAAGCTTTGGACATTGCCATCTCAGTCCCCTGATCTAAACTCCATAGGAAAACAGTGGGGTGAGTCAAAGAGGAGAATGCACAAGTAATACGGTGTCTTGTGTAATCCCGTCGGATTTTCTTGTAAAAATTGTTTTTTTTTTGCATATTTTGCTAGTATAGAGTCTAAGGAACAAGATTTTTTTTTCTTCAAATTTTCACGATCCATTTTCACACTTAGATGACATCATCATTTATATAATGCATAATGAAGACTGGGAGTACTATCACTTGGGGGTCAAATGTGAGAAAACACTGGTAAAGAGGGTATTTTGCCTAATGTTTGGGTGAATTCTGAATATCATATTTACTTAGCTGATTTTTTAGTTTTAAACCTGCTAATTAGCATTTGCGGCCTAAAACTGGCCTCCATAGGCAGCATAGAAGGGGTGAATAGGGTAAAAAATGTAACTCCTTGATATTCTTATGAAACTATACTAGTTGATTATTTATGTAGAGACAATATTTTTTTAATCAATAAGTTTTCTGAAAATATATGTTTATGGATGTAATTTAACAATATCTAATTAATTATACACTAATTTGCATATTTCAATTACAGACATCTGAATATTGGATAGTTAACATTGAATGTAGTCACGTTCAGGTTTGCCTTCAGAACTTTTTCTGGATTCAGAGCATTAAAAGAATGGCTTGTTCAAGCGCCAGGCCTAGGTTATGCCAATTTCAGTCATCCCTTTATTCTAGAGACGGATGCAAACCATGCAGGATTGGGGGCAGTTCTGTCACAGGAGAAGGATGGGTTACGGCGACCAATAGCCTTTGCTAGCGGCCAAGTGAGAGGAACATGTCAAATTATAGTGCCATGAAACTCAAACTCCTTGCAGTCAAGTGGGCAATCACGGAAAAAAAATGCGAGTATCTCCTGGGCAACAAGTTCACCCTGTACACTGGCAACAATCCCCTCCAATACCTGCAGTCAGCGAAACTGGGCGCTTTGGAACAGTCAGAGCCGGACAGTAACGGAGTACATTTACTTGAGTACAGTACTTGAGTACAATTTTGAGGGATCTGTACTTTACTCGAGTATCATTTTTGGGGAGTACTCATGACTTTACTCAAGTACATTTGAGAGGCAAATATTGTACTCTTTACTCCACTACATTTCTATCCATAACCGTGAGTACCCGTTACTTCTAAAAAAAAGGAAAAAAGAAAAATCTCGGAAACCCTTAATTTGTTGTTTCCTTCTCAAACGTGATTGGATTGTGCAGGCGCCACTGATTGGGACAGCCAATCAGCAATCACCTTCAGCTTTCCCCCAAAGTCAACTCCATGGTCAGATTTAGATAAGAGACGAAACCATGGATGAAACAATGGATGAAGACGCAGCAGGTCCATCCCGGGAATGTGCCAACCTGTGGCCCCACCTCGCCAGACTATTTCAATTTTCTGAACAAGTTAATGATAGTTTTCGCTTCAAGTGTTTCAATTACAAAATAGTATTTTGTATTTGAAATACATATTTTAAATACATGTATTAGAAATACTGCCCATCCCTGGCAACATGGTAAAAAGATGAAAATGACTTGATTTTACTTCCAATTCAGTTTACATTCTCCAAGGTGTTAACATTAACATTTTTCATAACTCCATGTAGGACGTTTCTGTACATAAATGAAAGCACTGTGGCAGTAGTAATGCAATATTTAGAAAATGTAGGTTACTCTTGTACTCTTGATACTCAAGTACTTTTAAAAACTTAAGTACTTCAGTACTTTGACTTAAGTAGACATCTGGTTAAGTAGACACCATCCCTGGTCGAACCAAAAGAGACCTGAAAGTCCTGCAAGGGACTGATCCCTATATTTCCAGATAACTGTGGTTTTGGTGACAGGGATGACCACCTACCCGTTAAGACAAGTGGAGTGAACCAAGGGAAGTCCGCAGTGGAAAAAGCAGTGGTCCCAGGTACAGGAAGTGGATGGGACCTTGTACCGAGCGATCCAGGCTCCTCCTTCCAGGGATCCAGTGCTGCAGCTTTTACTGCCAAAGGTGTTGCGAGTCGAAGTGCTCACTAGCCTACACAATAACCATGGCCATCTGGGGGTGGACAGGACCACAGATTTGATATGCCAGAGGTGCTACTGGCCCCAGATGTGGCATGAGGTGCAAAAGTAGTGTTCTGAGTGTGAGCACTGTGTGGTTAAAGCAAGACAACCCAAGCCAGAACCTTCTTGGGAAATCTGTTAGCCACTAAGCCTTTGTAGATCTCCATTGTAATTGTAATCTCCATTGACTTTACTCTCTTGGATTGGGCTAGCACAGGACAAGAGAATGTTCTGGTAGTCACAAATGTTTTCTCAAAGTTTACCCAGGCCTTTCCCACCCCTGATCAGAGAGCTTCCACCGTAGCTAAGATTCTAACTGAGAGATGGTTCTATGTGTATGGCGTGCCAAGGAGAATCCACTCTGATCACACAGCTTTGAGGGGGAGCTGTTGAAGCACCGGTGTGACATCTACAGCATAACGAAGACTAGAGCCACCACTTATCATCCAGAGGGTAACGGTCAATGTGAATGTTTCAACAGGACACTTCACGACTTGCTCAGGACCTTACCCCCTGAAAAGAAGCGTAAATGGCCCCAGTTGCTCCCTCAGCTCCTGTTCGCCTATACTATTGTGGGCAGCCGTGGCCCACTGGTTAGCACTCTGGACTTTTAACCGGAGGGTTGCCGGTTCGAGCCCCGACCAGTGGGCCGCGGCTGAAGTGCCCTTGAGCAAGGCACCTAACCCCTCACTGCTCCCCGAGCGCCGCCGTTGAAGCAGACAGCTCACTGTGCCGGGATTAGTGTGTGCTTCACCTCACTGTGTGTTCACTGTGTGCTGTTTGTGTTTCACTAATTCACCGATTGGGTTAAATGCAGAGACCAAGTTTCCCTCACGGGATCAAAAAAGTATATATACTTATACTTATACTTACTACCACCGTGTACCAGTCCACACAGCACTCCCCATACGAGCTGATGTTTGGTCAGAAACCACAGTTACCAGTCGACCACCTACTTGGAAATACTGGAGGTGACCACATAGACAGTCCACCGACTGATTGGGTGGTGCAACATCAAGAGTACCTGACTTCTGTCTATGCTAGTGCTAGGAGACACTTAGAAGAGGCTGCGGCATATCGTAGGTGTAACAGGACAAGGTCCACGCCCCCTTGCCTAACCCAGTAGTGCCATTGCGAGTGACTCTTTGCATTCGGAGGCGAGCCAATTAGCGTAGAGAAGTGTCTACATAAATTGTAACTTTTAATTTGAAGGCCGACGTCATAGCTGCATACTGTTGGTTGTCCACCTGACTCCTGTCTTCACCGCGGGATCCCTTGTGCTCTTTTGGCCTCCTGCCCGCTGTGCATGCATCCAGTGACATTCCTTGTAGGTTATCGTGGCATTGCATTCGTAGTAGCTTTCCCTGTATGATGTAGGCTAGTTAATACAAACTTTCGGGTTTTAGGACTGCTGTCGATCGCAGAACATGGGCCTCATAACCAACCTCATCTGATCGGTATGTAATTTTAACTGTCTTTAAAATAATATGTAGCTTGCGTGGGTTTTAATTGTATCTTTTCATGTAGCAGAGCTTGGTGGTAACACAAGGAGCAGCAACATCAAGGCTACTTTGATCCGGGTTTCCGAACGCTGCTGTTTTGTTTTCACCTAAGTTGTGATGGTCGATTTTTACATGTTTTGTTTATTGTATGTTTGTATATCTTTTAACTTACACACGGGAGAAGAACTGTACAACGGACGCTCCGATCCAGCGTTATGTCTGTTAAAGTGGCCTTGAACGCCCTGCGGGTTCAATGCCAATTGAAGCTGTAATTGTGCACTGAATGCCTGTTTCTAATTGTAAATGGACATTAACCAGAAGTCATGCCAACGTGCGAGAAGACATTATTGCTGTATGAGAAGATGTTCTTCCCATTGTGTATTTTGTGTATTATGATTAGTGGCTCATTCAATGATCTTTCTCTCTTGCGAGACAGGAGCTGCAGGCCAACTGGGGTGGCGGGCTATCTCAAGGTGGTGGCGTCCCTTCACTTTTCCTGCTGTGGTGCATCTGAGCATTTGATTTGACATGTTCACGTGTGGTGTGTCTTAGACCCTCTCCTTCGATATACTTCCCAGCCCTGGGTAAGCTTCAGTCCTGTCCCTGGCTTTCCCCAGCTTTCTTCAGCCATTAATCTAATAAGCATATTCTGGTGTATGTGTGTGTAACTGTCTGTGTGTATATGTGTGTCCAGGCCTTGTAGGCCATTTGTCTCAGTGCCGTAGTGGCAAAAGTCTGATGTATGTTTTTTATTATTTGTAAATAAAGAGTTTATTTTTGGAACCACGCCTCTGGTTTTCCTGTGATCACGAACCTGTGTTGCCTGGTTGGGCTTCAGATCACTAATTATAGTCCAATTCATTGAAGATTCTGAGGGGCAGGGTGTGAGAGAGAGGCTTTGCAACCCCCAACTCACATTTAAGGGATGGGCGTGTCCAGAAAACTCCAGTGGTTGAAGGGTTGGCAGACAACAAATAGCTCTCGAGTTTTAAGTGATAAAGGTGCAGGTTTATTTACAGTGCGCAGGTGCAATATATGAAATAACAAACAAACAAAAATACTTTGGAAAAGAAAAGAAAATTGGCCATCATGGGCATTACAAACTCACACATTCAGCCTCGCAGCAAGCTGACGCAGTACTCTGCCATTCCAAACTACCTCTCCTCCATTCTTCTTCTTCTTCTTCTTCTTCGTTTTTATATGGCGGTTGGCAACCAGCTTTTTGGTGCATTACCGCCACCATCTGGACTGGAGTGTGGATCAAATGGTCATCCTACACTTTCCTAAATTCTTTTAAATAACCCAGTTACCTTCAAAAAAGAAAACAAAAAGGAAAAACAAATTTCACCTGATTCTCTTTGCAGTATATCATTCAAATTTAATGTCATCTGGATTTCACCAAGTTGTGAGATAAATCTTTGTCTGGCTTGATGGTACTCAGGACAAGACATAATTACATGCTCTATGGTCTCTTGACTATTACAATATTCACACATTCCATCAACATGCTTTTTCATGGTAACTAATGTTCTGTTTAATCCTGTATGTCCTAGCCTCATTCTGGACACCACATCTTCTTCTTGCTTGCTTCTGCATGTATTCCTGCTCCTCCCCACCTTTCCTTGAATACTATGCATATGTCTTCCAGACTGTTCGTTATCCCATACAAATTGCCATTTTTCATTTATTTTAGCTTTGATTATACTTTTGACTTCAGCTTTGCTGTATTTAATATTCAACTCTATATCAGACTTCCCTGCTGCTTTCTTTGCACATTTATCTGCTAATTCATTACCTCCTACACCTATATGAGCTGGTACCCATATAAATGTAGTACTAATACCAGACTTAAGCAGATTGTTGGCTAATTGCATTACTTCATATACTATGTCCTGTCTAGACTCAGAGACATCGTTTAAGGCTTATTAAAGCTGAGCTAGAGTCTGACGCAATCACAGCTTGCTTAGGTCTATTGCTCTCTACCCATAATAAGGCCATCCATATTCCTATAATTTCTGCTGTGTATACAGCTAAATCATCATTGATTCTCTTTCCAGATTCAATGTTTAATTGAGGGATAACATAAGCAACTCCCATTTTCTTATCAGTCTGCTTAGATGCATCAGTATATAAAATGACTGCTTCTTTATATTTGCTCATAATGTAACTCTGGACCCTGTAATGATCCACTTCAACATCCTTCTTTTCCTCTAATAAGCCCAAGTCTACTGGAACCTCTGACATCAGCCAAGGAGGAACAACAGGATATGCCACTGTAGGGCTTATTTCAAGAGCACTGATTCCCATATTTATTACCTTTTGTTTTATTGTCCAACCAAAACTTTTAATAAGGTAACTCTCTCTCTCTTGACACTGCCATAAGACTGATTGACTCATGTGTTTTCACTATGACCCCTTAGATTTGTCCAATACACAAGAGACAGCTGGTCTCTTCTAAGATAGAGAGGCATCTCTCCATCTCTACCTGGACTGCTGCCACTGGCGTGGTCTTAATTGCCCCACAGCATAGCTTCAAACCTTGGTTCTGAATTACATCTAGTTTCTTAAGTGATGTTTTAGCAGCAGACCCATACACTACACACCCATAGTCAAATACAGATCTCATCAGCCCTGTATAAATGGCTTTTAAAGCAGGTCTACTTGCTCCCATTCAACTCCATGAGACACCTCATCACATTCAACACTTTCTTGCATTTCTCAATATTTTTTGTTGTATATGCATTGTCCAAGTTAATCGTTTGTCAAACCACATTCCTAAATTTTTGAAGAATTCCACTCTGTCTAAATCTGCCCCAGATAATTTGATTTTAACATCTTCATTTATTTTCTTCCTAGAGAAGAATAAAGTCTTTGTTTTATCTATTGAGATCCTAAACCCCCATTGAAGGGGCCCATTCTTGGACTCTGTTCACTGCCTGTTGCATCTTACCCACCACAAAATCTATATTTCTTCCTTTTTTTTTTCCACATTGCTCCATCATCTGCAAACAATGCCACCCCAACTGAATTTTGTATGTCTTTAAAAATATCATCAATCATTATTGAAAATAATAGTGGACTAACAATACTTCCTTGTGGGACACCATTTTTTTCCACACTGTATTGCTCACTTAATTCTCCATTTATTTTAATTTGAATTGTTCTATTAGACAAAACCCTTTAATCCATTGGAACATCCGTCCCCTTTATTCCCAATATTTTAACCTTTATCAGTATACCTTCTTTCCACAACATATCATATGCCTTCTCAATGTCAAAAACACAGCCACTACATTTTCTTTGTTCACTTGAGCCTTCCTTATTGTATCTTCAAGGCATACAATGGGATCCATGGTGCCTCTACCTTTCCTGAATCCACTTTGATAATGACTCATTAATCCTTTTCGTTTCAACCCAATATGTAAGCCTGTCATTAATCATCCTTTCCATAGTTTTTCCCATCTGGGATGTTAATGCAATAGGTCTATAGTTAATTGCTATTTTAGGATCTTTCCCAGGTTTCCTAATAGGAATAATTATAGACTCCTTCCATGTTCTAGGAATACAGCCATCTATCCATACTTCATTATATAGACTTAACAAAACTTCCTTCCCCTTATCACTTAAGTTCTCCAACATGGAATAGCAGATTTTATCCATCCCTGGAGATGACTTACCTAATTTACTTAATGCCTTATTGAGTTCAGATTTCGTAAAAATAACACATCCAATACCCTTCTTTCGCTATCCTCAATGTCAAACACATTCGCGATATTTTTCAATTGTAACTTCTCTACCTCTTTTTTTTCTTCTTGATTTAAATTCCCTGAGCTGTGCACCTTGGCTAATGTTTTGGCCATAACCTCTGCTTTTTCCTTATTATTGGTGATGGTTTCTTTGCCCCTCAACCAACACTGGGTATCCATATTCCCTTCCATTCCCTTTCATTTTTTTTAATCATATTCCAAACTCTCTCCACTGGAGTAGTTCGACCAATAGAGTCACAGAACTTTTTCCAATGATGTTTTTAGCTTGTCTTATTGTTTTCCCTAACTATTGCCTGAGATCTTTTATATTGAACTAAATTCTGAAAAATTATGTGTTCTTTTTAACTCTTTAAACGCTCTATTTCTACCTTTAATTGCTTCCTTACATTCTGTAGACCACCATGGCACTATTTTTTAGTTAACGCCTTAGGCTTAGTTTTTGGGATTGATACTCCTGCTGCAACAATTATTCCACTGCCAATTTCATTACACAATTTCTCAATATCCTGATTTTTATCAACAGATAGTAACAATTCATCACTTACTTCTCTATACTTACCCCACTCTGCTTTTCCTAAAATCCATCTCTCTTCTCTTATGTCATGTTCATTTCTCTCCTCCATTCCACTCTCTTTCTCCCTTAAATAGGCCTACCAATCAAAAGTGAATTGGTAGAGCTCACTGTCCAACAGGGTGTAATACATAAGGAATAACTATAGACCTTTTCCATACACATACATAACATATGACACAACACATAATTTTACCATACAAAGTACATAAATGGCCACACATATACTTTACATACAGACAGGTACTTTACATGCAACAATCAGAACAAATAATAAACTAATTAAACACACGCCAACTCACCACCCCCGCGCCAAACAACCCACTTTCCACTGTCCCGGGACAGTGAATAAGGAACTGGCTCCAATGCGGTTCGTGTTTCCCCAGGGGACCAGTATTCGGACGTACCCAGCAGAACGTTGGCAAACAAGATGCGTGAGTGTTGTGTATGTTTCAAAAGTGAGTTTATTGCTACTACGGAATGAACAATGGAGCTGAATCAGTGGGTACCTCACTGTTCGCTATGTATGTTGATAAATAAATGTAGTAGACTGAACTGACATGCATTGTGGTTGTTTTAAATGTAATGTTTGTAGCGGTCGCTAGCACGGTAGGCTTTGAAACGCCGCGGGTCGGTGTATGTGATGCACGTCGGGAACTGTATGCGTTTATCAGTGTATATGCTATGTGGGAGCTGCGTGTAGGGAATTAAGGCTCACTAACGGTGAGACCCGTGAAAGCGAGACCTTCGCTTTTCACACAGGGCCTCAGATGGCGTAGTCGACAATTCGTAAATAGAGAGCTAACCTACCACTTGCCACATAGGCATGGTGGTCCTGACACTGTACCCATATTACCACCTGGCACTCTAGTCTTTTTCTAGTGGACGGTGGTAGTGTAGTGGTTAAGGAGCTGGGCTAGCGTGCAGTAGCCTGAAAGTTGTCGGTTCAATTCCCGGCTTTCACTATTATGCCCTTGAGCAAAGCACTTAACCCCAAGTTGTTCCAGGGACAATGTGATCCCTTGTAATATAGCTGACATACAGTATGTAAGTGACTTTGGTCAAGAAGTGTCTGCTAAATGTAATGTATGTATACTCTTTTGCAAGAACCATTTTCACGGTTGCCACAAAATCCAGGATACATGGGTGTCTACCAAGTATGAAATTGTGGATGGAATTGGCTCAAGATCAGGCCGTATGGGGTAGAGGGCCCCATTAAGACCATGCATTGCTCCGAGCTCAAACCTGTTCCCACCGGTCAAGATTCATCCAGCCCACTAGCACTGGCTGCTCCACAGCCTCATTCAAACCCCTTCCACCTCACACAGTCTGTTTCACATGAGTTCTCTGCCAGTGTAGCAGAAGTAAATATTCTCCCTGTCCCCTTCAGGCCTTGGCAGTAGATAGGTATGCTACCAGGACGGTGAACTTTAGAACTAGGTGTGTATGTGAAAAGGCTGACCTGCAGCGCTGGCGCACACGCCCACCCATGGGTGGTGATCATATATCTAGCTTCCTCTCTGGGAGAACAATGCCGGTCATTTGAATTGTTGCGGTTAACATTAGGCTATCAATTCATCAACTGTGAAAATGAAATATATCTCAAGCCTTTACCAGAGCAGAGTGAAAGTGCAGCGTCTACACAAAGCTGGCATAGATTAGAGCCTCTGAGCACAGGACATGACCCTTTACATTATATTTACTGATTTGGCATATGCATTTACTTCATTGGTGATCTTCTAGACCTAGAGTAAACAACTGGGTAAAAACTGTTAAATAACATCCGCAGAAACAATCCTGAAGATACCACAATATCTCCATACATTGTGTAATCACCATGCATGTCAACTTTCACTGTCTCTGAATGTATAAACAAGAAAAGTTGTAGCCTAACATAAATTCTGTTTTCTATGGCTCTGTGTTTATGATGTGCACATTTTCATTTTGTAGGGTCCTGTTCGTGCTGACAGGACTTGTTTTCATATAGGGTCCTGTTCGTGCTGACGGGACTTATTTTCCGATAATGACCGGCTGACAATACAATATCCATTACTCAAACAGGTCTGATATAAATTAAGTTTAAATAAATATGCCTAAATAAAATAGGCAAGCTTTTTACATGATTATCATATTTAATGTTCAGTGTGCTTTTCATACATAAAAACAAAATGAACAGAAATCCAAAAAATAGTGCAAGAATAAGTGAAAAATATAACAAAAAATGTAAGTCAGGTGACTGTAGAGGTGTATTATGGCAAACTTATTGTAGCATTACAGTGAAATCAAAAGTGTACATTATGTGTATGTTTATGTTTTAAAGTTCCTATAGTTAATTCCCTACTTTATGTAGTTTGCTTTTTTGTGATGAGAGGCATTGTTAAAGTCCAAATACTATTAATAATTGGTAATAAAAGCAAAAAAAAAAAAACATAATCTGGAATCTTTGGTCATTCTGGATGCAGATGGAGTTATGGTGACCATTCACATGCTTCCTTAAGCCAGTGGATTTCCCAAATGTTTGGTGGAGTGTATGCATTGAAGCGAGATTGACAGGTGATTAACTTGTCACCGCTGTTAGCTGGCAGTGGAGGGTAAGCTTGCTAACTTGCTAATGTTAGATAGTTGGCTTGTAATTTCAAATGTGTTTTGGGGTTACAATAAGGGCTTTTTATAGTGTAGCCAACAGTGTCTATTTTTCACCAACTTTCATCTACTAAACTTGGTTCACCAGCTTGGATGATGTTGAGAGCATATTTGTTCATTTGCATAATTGCCATTTGACTGGCTGATACATTTTCCAATTTCTGACATGAGCAACGCAAACACAGCAATGCAACACTTCAATGCATGATGTTAGTCCATGGATGGACCCGAGAGACATTTTCTAAAAAATGTGATAAGAAAACAGCATGTGCTTTAAAAACTACTTACGTAGTTTTATACTACGTCTCATCAATGTTTCCATCAATGGTCAACATGCAATGCAACACACACATTGTTGTTTTCATTTTCATGCTCTAACACACTCATTGTGTTTGTTTCCATGGTCCCCATGGATTGTAACAGACTCATTGTTTCTATTGCTATGGTCCACATGCACTGTAACATGTTCACTGTTGTTTCCATTTCCATGGTCACCATGCAGTGAAACAATTTTATTGTTTTGATGTCCATGCCTTGTAACACACACTTCATGGTCCTGTAACATGCTCATTGATATTTCCGTTGCCATGGTCCACATACACTGTAATATGCTCATTGTTGCTTCCGTCACCATGGTCCATATGCTCTGTAACATGCTCATTGTTGCTTCCGTTGCAATGGTCCACATGCTCTGTAACATGATCATTGTTGTTACCGTTGCCATGGTCGAAATGCACTATTACAAGTTCATTGTTGTTTCTTGTGTGGTCCACATTCACTGGAACACTGGAATAGTGTCTGTCTCCATGGTTTTAACACCTTGTACAACAAATGATATGACCACATATGTGACAACAGTATGAGTGCCTCAATCAAGTAGTTATTATTACAACTACCACAATGATCTACTGAGAGAAATAAATTAATGAATGGGAAAATTAAACTTTGTGGGGTTTCTAAAATTGTTTTTGAGTTAAAAAGGCCCTGTGGGATTGGCTATTAACCCAAAACATTCCAGGACAGTTCCTATGATTACGAATGACATTTTGGAGAACTGTCACTTTCAATGTGTATGTACTGTAGGCCTACAATGACCAAACAAACATACCTTGTGCATGTAAACAAGTGACAGTATGAGCAGTACTGGTATCAGAACACCTAAGAATATTGACACAGCCATGGAAGTGTGACCTACAAAGGAATTACAACAAAAGAATCATAAGAAGGATACCTGTACATGTTTCAATAGAGCTCTGATGAGTAAGTTTAAGATCCTCATGCATCTACAGTATGGTCAGATCAGAATCAAATAGTGCTTTGCCACATTACATTTACACAAACATGATACTGAAATGCCATGTGAATGCAATCTTTCCTTACAACAGAACATTAAAACAACACGATGAATGTAAAAACTAAGTTTTACCGTAAACTGATGACGTGTTGTTGCAATGGCAATCCTGTGAGGTGGAATGAACAGCTGGAATTGTACTTTTCCATAGGATCCGTTCATTCCCCCCAATACACAGCACATTGTCTCATGAGGAAGCTTCTCCAACACACATATTGCACACTGCCCTCTCCCCACATACACAGCACACTATCCCATCCCCCAACACACACACCAAGACCCCTGGCAGTTGGTTAGCCCCCTTGAGCCGTGGATCTGCCCAAGGTTTCTTCCTTGGTAAGGGAGTTTTTCCTTGCCCCTGTTGCTCTTGGATGCTCCTTGTTGGTGCCCCCCCCCAATCCCAATCCTCCCCCTCTCCAGTAACTATATGCATGTGACAATAAACTTCCTTGTATCCTTGTATTACATTAAACACATATTACCAACATTCTCAAAGTGAGATGTGCAGTGTCTTCACTAACCTGAAAATGAGTATGAGTTTGGGAACAAGTCTTTCCCTGAGATGCTCTTGGCCCTCGAGCCACTGATGATGCAGATGTAGATCACATTCAGGTGCTCACTCTTCTTCACAACCCAAACTGGACCAGACATATTTTGCTCTCTGTTATTAGTCCACGAGACCCGAGTGTTTTTACGGTAGGGAGTGTCTGTTATGGTCCAAGTTAGGACACAGCTGGTATGCTTTATAATAGAGGGCTCCCAGTCATGATCTGTGAAAAGATAATCAGACAATGTAACTGAGTTTGACAGCACTCAATTCCAGTTTATTAATAATGAAATTTCTAATGTTAAATACATTAAATAACATCTGATTTGATCTCTCTAAAAGTAAAAGAAAGATTAATCCTCACCTTTTACTGTAAGCTGATAAGTGATTACTAGATGATAGATAGATAGATAGATAGATAGATAGATAGATAGATAGATACTTTATTGATCCCCAAGGGGAAATCCCCAAGGGGAAATGTGGTTCAGGAAATGTGGTCATTTATGGAAAGCGAGTATAGTCCACTACAATTTGCCTGGAGATTTGAGATGATTAAAGAACAAGTTTCATTGTGCAGCTCCAGGTTCTGATAATGGTAGCTTGGAAACTTTCCTTCATCCCAAAGAACAATAACTGTACCATTGTGTGTCCACTCAATAGACTCCACATGTGTGTTTGGTACTTCCAGAGTGATGGACTGTCTATTCACCCCATACCTGTGATATGAGCAGCATCTGTAAGATTAAACTAAAAAGTCACACTACCCATTGTAGAATATTCAACTGAAGCAAACTTGTTTACATACTAGTTTGTGTGTGTGTGTGTGTCTATGTGTCTATTTTAGAGAGAAGGAGAGACGCCGGTGCAGCTCAGATGTCTTCTTAAATTAAGAAGACATCAAAAATGTTTTAAATTAAGAAGACATCTGAGCTGCACCGGCGTCTCTCCTTCTCTCCCCCAGTATCTTCTCTGGAACAGAGGGCGGTCTGGTTGACCACTCATCAGGTGGTTGAAGTAGGAACGGGGTCCTTAAGGAAATTCATTCATTAAAGCGAATTTTGGCCGTATATTAGCCAGTGACTTACCTCTTGTCAGGTCATCTACTGCCCAGTGAAGGCTGGAGGCTGGTTACCTCTTGTCAGGACCTCAAACAACGTGGCACTCTACTGGGTTCGAAGGTTGTGAGTCCAGACCCCCATTCTTATTTTTGGTCTTTAGAATTAAGACCAACTATGCAGCTGGAAAGGTCTGGGTATTTCCTCTGGTATTAGAGCCACTAGCCAGCAGCAAGTCCCAACAAAGACCTTTTTGTTTTGATGTTTTAAAGATCAAACTTTAAAAAATAAAATATGTGGCACTGAAGAATCTCTTCTCTGTGTGGTACAACATACTTTTGCACAGCAGAAAAGACTTCTGAGTACTTGAGGAGACGGTATCCGACAAACTCCTGATCTCATCAAAGACACTGTGCTATCACAAACTAAATGCACACTAAATGCAAAAACCTGTGGGTGGATTTGAAGGACAGTCTAGGCGTGCATTAACAAGAATGGTGGAGAGGAGTTTGGATGAGATTGAGGCAAGTGAAGAAGATGCTGAGACGTTCTTACAATTCCTCAGAGACCTCTTGTCATTTATGGAAACATTGCAAGAAAAGCCAAATAAAACACCTTCAGACCCCAAAGACAAGAGCAGACAACAAGAGCTGGAGCAGTTAAAAAAAGAATATGCACAGCTGCAACAAGCACAGTCAGCAGCACAATGCACTCTGGAGGAACAGATAGAGGCCTTAGAGGAAAAGCTGAAGCTGAAAGACCCCACAGCCCCAGTGACTGGTCCGGTGCCTGAGGTTACCCTCAGAAAGGAATTCAGAATCTTTGGACAGATCGGAGAAGCCGGCCAGAAAGAAAAACTCTCCTACACAAGCCTCACCAACCAGATCGAGTCAGGTCTAAAGAAGGGCTACACTGAGACGGAAATCATTGAGGCTGTCATAAGGGCAGTGAGTCCTGGCCTTCACTTGAGAGAGCTACTGGAGATTAAGCGAAACATGACACTTCAGTCATTGAAGACCATATTGAAGGGGCATTGCAAGATTGATTCATCGTCAGATCTGCTGCATAGGCTAATGAACATTACCCAAGAACCCAAAGAGTCGGCCCAGAACTTCTTGTTCAGGGCAATAGAATTGAGGGAGAAATTACTGCGCACATCAGATGATGATGAGGTTGATGAGCAATTTAGTCTAGAATTAATACAAAAGAAATTCCTTCGCTCTGTAGAGACTGGACTTTTAAGTGACTCAGTTAAATTTCAGATAAAGCCTTATCTCAGCAATCCCAACATTACAGATGAGGAGCTGATAGAGAAATTAGGTGAAGCTGCAAATTTAGAGTTTGAAAGACAAAACAAGCTGAAAAAAACAGTTGTACCAAGACCCCTCAAACTGAATGAAATACAGACAGGGACACATGATCCAGAAGAAGAAGCAGTGGGGAAGGAGACAGCTACATCACAGGAGAAGAAAAAGCAGGGACAGTGCAAATGGGCTGGCATGGATACCACCAAAGCGATTGAGGACCTCAGAGCAGATATGAAGGAAATGACGAAGATGTTCTGTGAGACAATTCAGGCAACCAAGACAGTCACATATGCAAACGTGACACCACTGCCAGCTGAGAGGCGGCCGAGGGGATGCAGACCATGCCAAGATGCGCAGAGAGGTGAGACATGTAGTCACTGCTATCGTTGTGGGCAAGATGGGCATCTCTCTCGGGGATGCAGACAAAGAAGACCAGCACAGGGAAACGAGAGGGGGCTGCTGAACCGGGACCCCCAGTAGCCCACTCCCCCTCCTGGTCCCATGGAAGTTCAGCGTTCCTGCAGGCCTCACAACCACCCCAAGCTAAGCATAACAGTAACGAGTGTGATATGCATAATGACACTGTTGAAAGCACAATTGCCGGCAATGCCAGCCGCCTTTTCCCTCAGCATCAAGCCAGACTCCTGGATCTCATCGGAAAGAGATGCCTGGTTCATTGCCAGCTGGATGATGTCATTGTGGAAGCCTTATGGGACACCGGGGCCCAGGCTAGCATTATAAATGATGGTTGGAGGAAGGAACATCTACCCACCAGCATTGTCAGACCAATTGAAGAGCTCCTGGGGCCGGGAACACTAACTGGATTTGCTGCAAATCAGACAGAGATCCCGTTTGATGGCTGGGTGGAGGTGAGATTTTGTTTGAGCAGTGAACCTCACACCAGAGAAACACTGCAGGTGCCCATGCTGGTGACAAGTGACTCGAATGTAGCAGAAAATCCAATCATTGGATTTAATGTTATTGAGGAGCTGATTAACAGATGGGACAAACAGCGATCAAAGCTGAATTCAGTTCAGGTTGTAAGCCAGGCCTTCTCAGTGTCTGCTAAAACAGCAAGGTCAATGATAAACCTCATGCAGACTGCAGATACAGATGGAAATGTGGGGACAGCATGGACCAGCAAGAAAAGTGTACACCTGGCTGCTGAGCAGATAACCACCATCTATGCTCGGGCACGTGTCGGTGAACAGTTCTTAGGAGAGAATCTGCTATTTGTGCCATGTATGTCCACACAAATGCCAGAGGGTTTAGTCATGCAAGAAGGCCTTGTTAGAGTAACAGGTGAGAGAATGATCTATGTGCCTGTGTCCATTGCTAATACCAACATGCATCGAGTGACCCTTGGCCCACGCCTGATGTTGGGCCACCTTCAATTGATAAAGACAACTTACCCAGCTACAACTGAGCTCAGCCAAAGAGATAAAACTCAGAGCTCACTGGCAGCTCACTGGACACAGCCCAAAATACAGCAATGCGAGGTAGCCCTCACCACAACAGGCTCACCACACCCTCAGACACCACGGCCAACCCAATATGACCCACCTGTTAAGCTAGACCATCTTAGTGAAACACAACAACAAACAGTGAGACAGCTGTTGAGAGAGGAATGCAATGCATTTGCTTTTGATGACCATGATGTTGGCTGTATCCCCTCCCTCAATATGCACATCACATTGCATGACAAGACACCTGTACGGAGGACATACATGTCAGTGCCAAAGCCCCTCCATCAGGAAGTTAAGGAATATCTCCAAGACTTACTGAATCGTGGATGGATAAGCAAGTCCAGATCACCCTACTCCTCTCCTATTGTCTGTGTTAGGAAGAAGGATGGTGGTTTGAGGCTATGCTGTGATTACCGGGAACTCAATCGCAAGTCAGTGCCTGACCGACACCCTATCCCAAGGATCCAGGATATGCTTGATTCCCTTCGTGGCAGCTCCTGGTTCTCTGTGCTGGACCAGGGGAAAGCCTACCACCAGGGCTTTCTGGAGGCAGAGAGCAGGCCACTAACAGCCTTTATAACACCGTGGGGGCTGTACCAGTGGAACAGAATCCCATTTGGCCTCGGTTCAGCCCCTGCCGAATTTCAAAGGAACATGGAAGACTGCTTAGAAGGCCTGCGGGATGTTATCTGCCAGCCATATTTAGATGATAACTTAGTCCATAGTACCTCTTTCAATGATCATGTCAGTCATTTCCGAACAGTTTTGCAAAGGTATCAGCAACACGGGGTCAAGCTCAGTCCACACAAATGTGAAATATTCAGAAGAAAAGTACGGTTCCTGGGACGGATGGTGTCAGAAGACGGGTATTCAATGGATCCAGCTGAGATAGCTCCTGTTCAGGCCCTGAAGCATCGAACGCCACGCACTGTGGGAGAACTTAGGAGGATGATGGGATTCCTCTCCTACTACAGGACATATATTCCCAATTTCTCTAGAGTAGCACAACCCTTATATCAGCTGTTGGCTGTACCCCCAGTGAGTTTTCACCTCCCAAGCAAAATAAAAACAAGAAAAGACTCTGCACAAAGGCAAGGGGTCACATACCACCCGGTACCCCTATCAGCTGGACTCAAATCCACCAAAATGCATTGAACACACTAATAGACCACTTGACAGAGCCCCCTATCCTTGCTTACCCAGATTTTACACAACCATTTGTACTTCACCTGTGATGCATCACAGGAAGGTCTAGGCTGTGTGTTATATCAGAGACAGGCAGGGATTGCAACTCTCACACCCCCGGAGAAAAACTATCATATGCATTCCGGAAAATTAGAGTTCCTGGCACTTAAGTGGGCCATTTGTGAACGCTTTAGGGATTATTTGTTTCATGCCCCACATTTTGTAGTTTACACGGATAATAATCCCTTAACATATGTCCTGACAACTGCAAAATTAAATGCCACAGGCCATAGGTGGCTTGCTGAGCTGGCCGATTTTAATTTCACGATCAAATATCGGCCCGGAAAACAAAATGCAGACGCAGATGGCCTCTCCCGCATGCCATTGGACTTCGATGAGTTTGTGAGGCAGTGCACAGAAGAGGTGAGCCACAGTGTCACCAGTGCATCTATGCAGGGAGTGATGATGAAATCCAGTGATCCCCCACTCTGGGCAAACATGGTGAGTCTACAGGCCATAGACCTTCTTAGAGACACTGACATACAGTCCCCTAGCCAGTCTTTTTCACCAGTGCAGATAAGGGAAAGTCAAGAGAGAGATGCCGTTATCAGCCGGCTTCTGCAGTACAAAAGCGGCGGTCACAGGCCACCTAGACAGACCCTCAGGATAGAGCACCCAGATGTGAAACTCTTGCTCAAACAGTGGGACAAACTTCATGTGAATGATAAAGGAATCCTGTATAGGAGAGTAGGAAACAGAGAGCAGCTCCTGCTACCACAAGAACACCGCATGGTGGTTTTCAGGGAATTACATAAAGAGATGGGGCATCTTGGGGTTGATAGAACACTGGCCTTAATCAGAGATAGGTTCTATTGGCCCAGAATGCAAAAGGATACTGAACACTTTGTCACGAAGCTTAATGTGAGTGCTTAAAAAGAAAAAAAACAAACAAAGTGACCCGCGCACCTCTGATGTCTAGAAAGACAACACATCCATTTCAGCTAGTCTCAGTAGATTTTCTCCACCTGGAAACATGCAAACAGGGGTATGAATACATACTAGTCATAATGGACCACTTTACACGGTTCGCCCAGGCTTATGCCACAAAGAATAAGTCTGCTAAGACTGTAGTGCAATGCCTGTTTAATGATTTCACACTGAAGTTTGGGTTCCCAGAGAAGATCCATCACGACATGGGGAGAGAGTTCGAAAACCAGTTGTTTGCTGAGTTGCAGAAGGTGTCTGGTATGCGTGGTTCTCACACGACCCCCTATCATCCGATGGGAAATGGGCAAGTGGAGAGATTCAATAGGACCCTCTTATCCATGCTCAGGACACCGAATGATGATGAGAAAACAGACTGGAAAAAGGTAGTCCATGCGTACAATTGTACGCACAGTGAAGCAACTGGGTTTTCCCCTTATTTCTTGTTGTTTGGTCGCTCTCCTCGTCTTCCTATTGACCTCATGTTCAACCTGCCAGCCAAGGAGAAACAGCAAAGCCATGCAGACTATGTCGCAGACTGGCAAGCGCGTATGCATGAGGCCTATGAAATTGCATCAAAAACAGCAGAGAAAGAGGCTTTATGAGGAAAAAAGATACTACAATAGGAAGGCTCAGGGTGTTGAACTCCAAGTTGGCAGCAGGGTCCTTCTTCGTAACCTGAGTGAGAGAGGAGGGCCGGGTAAACTCCGGTCATACTGGGAAAACACAGTGTACAAGATTTTGAGCAGAAAGAGCGCTGACAGCCCTGTGTATGAAATCAGACCGGAGACTGGTGGAAAAACCTGTGTAGTGCATAGGAATCTTCTTCTGCCATGCGACTGTTTACTGTGGAAGAACCGCTGGTGAAGAGGAAACATGTCACACAAAAGAGAGCAAAGATGCCACATGGGAACAGACAGCAAACAACACCATCAGCCTGGGACACAGATGGAGACGATGAGGGTGAGAGTTATGTCCTGACCTACAATCCTCCATTGCCTAGAGATGACGGTGATCGGCTCATCACTCTGAATGCAGAAGCAGAGCCTTTTGAACCAGCACAAGCAGTGGATTTAGACGATGAATTGGAGGCTGAGAGAACAGTAGTGGAGGATGTCTTACAGCAGAATGAAGAAGCCATCGAAGAAGAATTAGACTACGAGGATGTGCAGCAGAGACATCAGGAAGCGGAGGAAGATGCCATGGAAGAAGAATCGGACTACGAGGATGTGCAGCAGTCACTACAGAGGTCTCCGCCTTTCAGAGGGAACGGCGCCAGCCCAAGATACTTACTTACAATGAGTTTGGAGAACCCACTATGATGTCAAGAAACACAGCAGTGAAAGGAATAAGTTTGACTCCTTCTTGTCGTCAGTTTCTGTGGAGACCCTGGACTTTTGAGAGACATTGAAATGAGTTATATACACACATAGCAGTCATTGGACTTAAATAACAAAAAAAAAAAAAAAAAAAAAAAAAAACAAAGGCACAAACACTGTCTGCTCGAGATGGGTTAATGTATTATTATGATATGATGTGTTGAATATGTACATTATGCGATTTTGTCTTTTGAAAACCAGCTAAATGGCAAGGTAGTACAAACTAATTACTTTTTATTCCATTTCTGTGGAAAGTAATTCATACTAGGGCTTAGGTTTATTACTAACCTGTTCAGCAATGTTGTAGAGATAATTGAAATTCTTTTAATTATTGGAAATGTCAGGAGACATTTTAAAAAGTGGGGGAGGGTGTGGCGCCATAGAAGGTTGTGGCTGTTGTTAAGTACTTTGTTTCTTGTTTTGGTCAGACCCCCCATTCTTATTTTTGGTCTTTTAGAATTAAGACTCACAATATGCAGTACCGGAAAGTGTCATGGGGTGGCGCTGTGAGATAACGCTGGTAATAGGTAGCCACTAGCCAGCAGCAAGTCTCGGTTAGTTATTCGAAGCCAACGAGACGAACGAGTATCAAGCCACTCATGCACTTTTGTTTTGATGCTTTATTTGATTTCAGATCAAACTTTAAAAAAATAAAATATGTGGCACTGAAGAATATTGTCTCTTCTCTGCGTGTGCAACACACATATACCACAAACCTGCGGAGGGCGCTGATTACAACAAGTACTATATTGTGGCAAGCTGAGAGTCCATAATAAAGTAATAACATTGTAGTTGTAGGACATATCAACATTAATATGACTTGAACACCAACGTGCAGTTATTCCCCCACAGAAAACCAAGAAACTAACAACATCAACAACAGCACATTACATTTATCTACACTCAAAGCGCCTCACAGTGAAGGCGGGGAACCCCTAACCACATCACCAATATGTAGACACATATTGCATGAAGATACTGTCTGTATAAATCGTCTTGTAAGTAAACTACCAGTGCTTTTTCAAAGTTCTCAATGTCTCGTTTTAAATGTCAGGGCCCTCGGAAGTCTATAATGAAGTGTGGAGATACATTGAGCCTCGTAAATGGTGTAAAACAGTGATTTATTTGCATGGCTAGTCTCCGATGCGAAGCACCACCATTGAAAAAGCTGTTGGTAGCATCGGCTAACTAGCGCCAGATTTTGGAGTGCAGGGGACAAGCCGAGATGGGCTATGAGACATACGTTCACACTCGGTATCATGTTTCAACACACTTAGGTCAATATCACACTGGAATTCTCCTTTAAATGCCTTTTGAATGTATGTAAGATTGACTTTGAGGAAGCATGTCTCAGTGGAGGCTACTGGCTATTTAGACCTATGAAAGTGAAACTATACTGAATCGTTCCCTTCAAGTCCGTTGATTTGATTAGATTATATCTAACAACAACGAACAGCAAAGTTGCCTTACCTGAAAACAACGGCATAAACCAAACAAAAAATGCAAATAAGAAGAAACTTGTCCCGCGCTAGACGGCCACGTGTTTGTAAATGCTACACTTCCTGATAGCTACTCCCTGGTTGTAAAGATATAAAGCCGGGTAGGCCTATCTCTCAGACAGGGTCTGGAACAACAACAATGTTATAAAAACAATGTCTTCATCCAAATAGTAAATGTTAAAGGACTGTAAGAAAGACTGTGTAGTAAATACCTGAATAGACTTATATATTATTGACCACAACCACGGTGAATCTCGTGGAACCCATGGGCACATGCACATTGGCACATGCTGTACTGGTTAATACACTAGAATGGGTGAGACACAAAACCTGTAGGCCTGAATCTGATTCCAATCCCAAGGGCATCTTGTTCTGAACATGTGGATGATGTAAGGCAAAACTAACTTTATCGAAATTCCAGCAGATCTTGAGCAACAGTTTTCGTTTAAGGAGCCCCGATTGGTTCGCCAGAGTGTCAATTATCTGGTAAAGGGGCAAGCACCAAATTCTGATGGGATGTTTTACATCCTCAGACCCCTGTTGAGAGGATAAAAGACAGACTCAGATTTTGCATAGGTCTCACTTGGTTTGAATCTTCTTCTTGAAAACATCAGTACTCCTCCTAGCTTCATTAGCTTAGACTTGGTCGAGGCTGTGTCCCTGTTGTAGTTTTGTAAATAAAGGCTCTACCGTCATCAGCAACACTTGTCTCAGCGTAAATGTAAATGTGAAATCAGGTTTGTAGGCCAAGTATACTTGCATATACAAGGAATTTGGTCTCTGCATTTATCCCATCCGTAAATTAGTGAACACACAGAGCACACAGTGAACACACAGTGAGGTGTAGCACACACTAACCCGGAGCAGTGAGCTGCCTTGCTACAGCAGCACTCAGGGAGCAGTGAAGGTTACTGTAGGTGCCTTGCTCAAGGGCACTTCAGCCGTTCCCACTGGTCTGGGATCGAACTGGCAACCCAAGCCCGAAGCCTAAACCAGTAGGCCACGACTGCCCCACGAGCGTGTCTCCTTGGATTTTTTTTAGTTCTAATTTTTAGAACAGTGGGTTGATATACAAAAAAGCATAAACAGTATATTAGCAAAACCTCCAAGGTTATTAACACTGAGGTTAGATTTCAAAGATCATGTGTCAAATGAACTTAAAAAAGCACCAACTAATGGTCACAAACACAAGACAAATGGCCCATCTAACAGCAGTATACAGTAAGCAGCAATTGTCTGTACAATTAATAAGAATGTCCCATGCACTACTGTTTAATGCAAAGCCTTTTTATTATTTTTGTTATTTATTCAAACATCAGAATAGAATAGAATAGAATAGAATAGAATAGAAAAAAAAAAATGGCTCACCAGACATACAAGATAGATGGACATGCAGATAACATCTCAGACACAGATATCATTAGAAGAAGTAGAGTAAAAAACTTTATTATTTTCATGGACAAGTGCATCCCAGTGGATAAAGTGACGTAGGCCATTTAGTCATCCCAGTCTCTTTTTGCACAAAAGCCTTATAATAGTAAAAAACTCTTTCTTAACCCAAACTCTTTCTTAACCCAATGGAAAGAAAATAAATAATAATCAGGAGACGAAAACACAACAACCACCATCTCATAAACAACGATAAGAGACGGTTCAGAGCTTCGCATTCTTTGGTGTCGACAGTTGCCCCACTAAATCCATCACGTAGCCATCACTCCATGGCTCTGAAAAGAGCAAGGCTATAGAGCATCATCAAAACGGCATGGGGTGGATCGGATCACCAGGTGGGTCACAGCTTCCGACAGAACCTGTTACACCCTCTAAAGTTGTGAACACTGGATCCACCCTGACCCACACACTCAACCACAGTGTTGCCTACAGTTCATGAGTTCACCCACAGTAACAGCCCAGCCTCCCCCGCTGCCACCCCCATTAAAGTGCAAACACCTGTTCAAAGCATTACATTTACATATTACTGACCTAACTTGCCCCACAGCCTAGACTTCTAAGTCTAGGTATTTGATATATCAATGCTCTACTATACCCAGCTCTATGGACTGATCATTTGTCTTATGTCATAATGTCTTAGTCAAGAAAAAACTTTGATTGTAACCATCTTGCCTTCACCCCACCCACTTTATGTTTTTAAAATCAGTAAAAAGTTTATCAAAAACTAGAAATGGGACCTCAAACGCTGCTCTGTAAAGTCAGGGTCATGAACGTGAAATGTCATGTATTTGAGATGAAATGTGGATCTATTTTCAATGACAAACAACAGTCTGTAACTACTGTACTGTCTCAACTGTGAGGAGATGGTTCAACAACAATGTCTGTATCAAATGGACAATGTCTCTAACAAATAAGCAGCAGAGAATGTTTTTGGACAGTGAGGTAAAGTGGATGAAAGTCTTTTCCAGTAGTCACAAATGAACACTCCATGTGTCTCTTGTCAGGTCTTCACAAGCTGACAGCCATTTGATCATAGTTAGATTAGATTAGATGTTAGATTAAGCATGAAGAGCAGCTGTAGATAGTGAAACAGTCTTCAGTTGGTACTAGTTAAGGGAAATTGCATCTATTATGATTTTGTGACTGACAGTTAACACAAAAAATAACTTGAACTCTCTGGATGATGGCATCTGCAAAAATACTGATTTTCCACTGCTGCGATACAGTCAACTGTACACTTTCATATTAGGTATATAAAAACAATTCTAACAAGCTGCCATCTCAGGTCAATAAATACAATCCTTTAAGATTTTCAAGTTGCTCATGCTGAATGTTGGAGGAGCGTTGAATACAGCAACATGGACTTTGGAAAGTACCCAGAAGACCTTGTGATAGAGTTCTCTTCGAAGACATCTTTAGTCATAGATGGGGGGTTGCCCAATCTCTACTTCCTTCCTCTTTGAGGTGTCAAGCTTTGGCTCTTTGATAATTGCTGGAGCACACACACACACACACACACACACACACACACACACACACAGGTTTAGCTAGGTTATGATTCAATATTGTACTGCTCATCTTTGTAATAATGCAAGGGGATCATTGTGATCGTGAGGTATCACTAATGATTATCAGACTAGATAATCCACTTCATGTCACCAGCTCTATCTTTTGAGTGCTACCTCTGAAAAACAGCCCATTTCAGGAACACAACATTAACAGTTTGGACAGCTACATACTTCACACATTGTTAGTAGCTCATTCTGTGTTGTGGTGATGAATCATATGTGGGAAGTACTTGCGCTCAAGAGTAGGTAATTATAATATGCAGTTCTGATTAGGCTGAGTAATTTTCTTGTGAAATACAAAGGGGAACAAGATACGGTCACACGTGAACTCACAAGTACAGTAGGCATACAAACATATTCCCACACATGTGCATACTCGCATACTACACAAAATACACATACACGCACCCACAGACACCCATATAACACATCCACACACACACACACACACACACACACACACACACACACACACAAGACATACTGTAAGTATACATAAAAATACTCACATTCGCACATACTGTAGACACACAAACTTTTTTTTTTATCTGGTAGATATGTCTTGTCAGCAGTAAGTACCAGCAGTTCCACTAAGCAAGATTGCAAGAGGGGTTTCTCACACAGCAGAGGTCATACCATCCAGTTCGATTGATACTTCATGAGGTGCATTACCATTCTCTGCATTGGAAACATACTCAAGGATCTGATCTGATCTGCTCAAGGACCATCTGATCCAACTGAATTAAAAAATAAATAAATTCTGATGTGATCTTTCTGATACAAACTTCTGGTTTATCATGCACATTTACACGCAGGGCCATGCAGATAGATAACACATTTACACATTTATTTATACTGAGAGTTGAATTCATCAAAATGTTTTAAAAGATAACATTCTTTGTTTCAGTTTAGTAGCCTTATTAGTTCACGAGTGTAAGAAATAAAAGCAAAGATATACACACAGTTTATATTATTGAAAGATAAATTGTAGTTGGAATGGCACATTTTATAGAAGACTAACACACATCGTAGTATAACAAGTCGTTTTCAAAGCACATGCTGTTTTCTTATCACATTTTTTAGAAAATGTCTCTCGGGTCCATCCATGGGCTAACATCATGCATTGAAGTGTTGCATTGCTGTGTTTGCGTTGCTCATGTCAGAAATTGGAAAATGTACCAGCCAATCAAATAGCAGTTATGCAAATTAACAAAGATGCTCTCAACATCATCCATGATGGTGAACCAAGTTCAGTAGATGGTCCGAGATGTCCGTATTTGCAAAAACAGAATTTCATGAATATGCCCAGACCTAACTGTTGACTAGTGTCTGAGTCACATGTGATGTATATACCATCTGACATAATCAAAAAATCACCACAATTTACACAGGATCATTGTGACACAGTGCAGATCTTACCCTCAGTCAGGTTAGGTGTTTCCTGTGGCGCACTACCATTCTGTACATTCACAACAACATGCCCATTCATGATGCTTGATGGGTCTGACAAAGAATACAGAGATACACATAGATCTGTTTGCTTAAATCCTGATATTACACAGACAAATGGACTTGTCCAGTATAAATGTGCATGCTTAATGCAATGGTCCTGTTACATGACAGACCTAAAAAAGAGTATGCAACTATGTGTTTGCTGGGAAACATCCAAAAAAAGTTCTATGGCAGTATGGTTGTTATGTCTTTTTTTGTTATATTCTATGAACACCCTATGAGTAATGAGAAACTAACAGTCTGTTATAAAAATGTTTATAAACAGACTGCTACAAAATGTTTCATCTCACCTGCAACTTTCCTTGATAGATCTGCAGTTGCTGGAGTGTACATTCCTGGTGTCACAGAAGAAAAATAAGTCCTGGGGCTTCCTTGCATAATTTATCTAAATTATAAAATGTGGATGTGCATGGCATGCATATGTGCATGAGTGTGTGTGTGTGTGTGCATGTGTGTGTGTGTGTATGTGTGTGTTTATGTGTGTGTGTGTGTGTGTGTGCATGTGTGTATGTGTGTGTGTGTGTGTGTGTGTGTGTGTGTGTGTATGTGTGTGCATGTGTGTATATATGTGTGTGTGTGTGTGTGTGTGATGAGGGTGCGGATGCGGCTTGGGGAGTTGAATTGAACAGTTGTTCAATAGAAACAACTTCCTTCAACCTCATTCTTCTTTTACCACTTTCTTCTTTGAGTACACTTTTACTAAGCTTCTGAACTACAGCCTCTGACAGTCTTGTTGTGTTTGTGAAGTAGGACTGGTACCTTAAGGTCTCCTTTGCAATGTAGCTTGAATGTTAATCCTCATTTTCTTAAGTCCCTTTTGTTAAAAGTGTCCACTAAATTAATAAATAAACTGTAAATGTAAATGTAAAAGTATAGCTTACCAGTTCTATTTTTCCTACAGCGATGGATTCTTAACACAATTAAGATAACAGCAATTCCACCAACAATGGCAACTACAATTCCAGCAATTATTCCTGCAAAGGAAAGCCCACAAAGTGTAGTTTAATACACTTTATAAAGTATATTATTGTGCATAAATATTAAGCTGCAGACATATGATTTATATACTGATATACTAAGATAGTTATATACTGTTTATACTGTAGAGACACACAAACAGAGGTGTACAAAGAAAGATGCACAGAGATGGGCATGTGTGTGTGTGTGTGTGTGTGTGTGTATTCACACTCAAGAGGACTTCCTCTGGAAACTACTTGGTTTTCAATAAAAAAAAAGAAACAAACAGAAAAAAGGAAAGCAAAAGCCATATCCTGCTTGATAACCCAGATAACCCAGCACACTCACCTAAAGGAAAGTCATCTGTCAGAGAGAAGCTTCTGATCGCCCAGCTCACTGGATTACTGAAGTTACAGATGTAGACCTCAGACCTCTTCTCCACAGTCCACATGTTTCCACTATTCCTGTTCCCCTTCCTATCTGTCCAGGAGAACTGTGTGTGCTCACTGCTGTCCTCTCCCTCACAGGTCAGGGTGCAGCTGGTAGAGTTGCAGTCTGTAGTGATGTTAGGCTCCTTAACCGGATCTGTTCAAGGACAAGAATTTTACAATATCATCTGATTGTGATGACACCCAATGCATGTATTGTGCTAGTAGCAACTCATCATTTGAGAAAAAAGTACCTTATATGAAATAAATGTGCTATATTTTTGGGAAATTGGCTTATTTGCTGGCTAACTCTGAGTTAAGGTATGTGTGTTATAACCCAGTCTGCAGTGGTGGAGGAAGTACTGAACCTCAGTACTTAAGTAAAAGTACAAATACACAGAGAAATATTTACTTTAGTAAAAGTAAAAGTACCACAATGACAACCCTACTTAAGTAAAAGTAAAAGTACCTGCTTTTAAATGTACTTTAAGTATTAAAAGTAAAGTATTTGCATAATGATTTATTCTCTTAATATCTATATTCTAAAAGGAAAAATCAGTATGGGCTGTGGCATTTTAATTAAGCTAGTTTTAGGTTATACTCGACTAGATAGTTTTAAGTTAATGCAATTGTGCTTACCATCTGTGGCCCAGTTTACATTCTGACCTACAATTCTAGAGACTGTAATTCTGGTTATCTACTAAGGTGATCTGCTGAGTAATATCATTCAGCAAAACACGAGAGCCTGAAGTTTAACGGGGGTAGACAAGGGAAACGTCGGGTGGATCGTAATGCCAATTATGCTGATTGAACAGAAAAGTTGCTGAGAAAGGTGTCTTTAAGATTAAGTTCAGTTTCACTTGGCGCAGACGATAGACATTGAATGAGCCACGTTACTACCCCAATTGTAGGCTATGCATCTTTATTTAATCACACACAATTAAGGAATATTTCCTAATCTGGAAAATGTTATGTTTTTTTCGCCACCGGTTCATTAATAGTCTACCATTCATTTGTGCCGCAAATGATCAGGCGTGGTGACAGAAGCATGGGCATAGCCTGTAACTTCGCTGATCCGCGGATAGCAATCTCATCGGAGAGGAGGCCCTAACGCTGCAGATAACAGACAGAGAAAGGCATCAAGGTCTGGTGAATATAGCCTACCCGAATGCAGATGGCTACAAGCTCACTCTTTGCCTGGTCTAGACTAGAAGCTTATGTTTCTAAGAATGCACGTGGCTCCAGAATCTTTGGTAGCAACCCCCGTAAAACAAACATGTTTGTCAGAGAGAAAAAAAAAAAACTGATCATAAAATGTATCGTAAAAGGAAACGATGGTGTTGTAGAAATGTAGCGGAGTAAAAGTACAGATAATTGCTGTAAAATGTAATGAAGTAAAAGTCAAAAGTATGCACTATAAATGTTACTTAAGTAAAGTACAAATACGTGGAAAATTTACTTAAGTACAGTAACAAAGTATTTGTACTTCGTTACATTCCACCACTGCCAGTCTGACATTGTTAGCTTAGCATAATTCATTAGAAGAGGGTTATTCCAGTTAGCCTATAGCTAAAAAGGTGCTATAAACCCTTTCAATCTGTTCCTAGAGCAGATTTAAAGCTTCAAAATTAATGCAGATAAATTATAATGAAAATGTACAAAACTTGTAGTTTTAAACTAGTGTAGTGCTCTTCCACTAAGTCCACTTTTAAAACTTTTTTTCTCGTTTTTGTTTATCCCCGAGTTACCATTAGCTCAATGTTGTTTTCTGTGCCATAGGAAATGGCTAAGGAATGCACGTGTGTTTGTGGTTGAAAGGATAACTGGAACAATCCACATTCATTGAATTATGCTAAGCTAAGATAGCGGTATCAAACTGGGTTGTTGCATGCAGAGAGAATAGAGGGGTATGTGTCCTCTTATCTAACTCTGGTGTAGATGACAAATGAGTTAATCTCCCAAAAAGAGTGTTACTTTAAAGCATGCAGTTCAATTTGATGTTTTTGCAAGAGGTGCACCATGTAAATAATCCATATTTTTGGAAATGGTACATGAGTACATCAGTATGTTGTACTTTGACAACATACTGATGGTGTCAAATGTGTCAGGTTGTGAAAACAATTGACCACAAAATGCACTGAAGGAGGAACTAAAAGAAAAACTAGTATTTGACACAAAACTTGACACTACTTCCTTATGTATTTCATGATTGGGGATAATGGTGCCACAATGATATCAACTTGTGACATTTTTTAAATTCTAAAAGACATCTTGCAAAATATACACAGACAATTACATTAAATAGGCCTACATAAATATTTAACACACAAAACACACAAAAACAAACATGTGACTTTATAATCTTACACTATGGGTCTATAGTCTTCTACTATCTGACCGTCTTGTATTACATGCACATTTTGAGACAAAGGGAGACATTTTACTTACCAAGAACAGTAAGTTGCATTCTCAAGTCGTTCTCCTTGTCGTTTATCTCCACTGAGTAAGTCCCATTGAAATGTGGCTGCAGGTTTGAAATGGTCAACACCCAGGTTTGGTTGTCCACTGTAGCCGAGCAGTTGAAGATGCGAAAAACTGTTATACCTTCATCTCCTTTCAACCATTCAGCAACTTTATCCTTGTTATGTTTCCAGATAATGGACATTACTGTTTTGTCTTTTGTTACTTGCTCTGGTGAAAGGCTAATAGACCCACCTCTGATGCCAAATATGTCACCTGCAGAGACTTGAGAAAAAGGTTGGATTAGACAGAGAATGTCACAAAGCACAGTTCACATACACATGATGAGTTTAGGATTCCCTGTCAATATCTATCTGAGTTCAAAGCAAACGCATGTGTTGATTGTTATAAATGCCTCCCTAAGTCCCCCCAGAAAGTATTCTGTTGTTTCAATTCTTTAACCAACCTACATTACCATGAGGTTTATTATTCTAAGGTTGACAAATTAAACAAGGATCTGAAAGGTGCCTTGCTGGTTTTAACCACTCCAGCACTCGTTGCTCATGTCAGGGTTATGTCAGGTCAGGCTGTTTGCACTGCAGGCTAACATAACTCAATGACAAAAGATGGCTAATTTCCCCATTGATAATGTTGTACTGCAAGTGAATGATTCTGAGGGAAAACACCTTTAAGGATATAGTACTAGGTTGGAACATGACAAAACTTCATGGATAACAGATTTCGTCAAGCAATTCAATAGCAAGACTGTTAAACATGTTATGACAACTCCCTCAAAACCACATGACCACAATGGCGCGGAAGCCATTAAAAATAAAAGAAATCTGCTGAAATGTTGTCCCATGACTCAAGAAAGGACAAAAAAGAAACATAATTAATAAACTTACCTTGTGCCACTGAGGTGAAAATCAAAAGACTAGCCATTATACATTCTGAAGTAGCCATTTTCAGTGTTCTCCCGAAGACAGACTCTTCTGTTCTGCGTCTATACTTTCACATTGCCAGTCATGCTCTCATAGCAGTGGAGGAGGGGCAAATATCAACTTCCTATTATACCATTATAGTCTGTCAACTTTCCACTAAGTTTTGTTTTTTTTTCTTTAAAAAGACCATACCGAACAGACAGAATATCTGTTCAGTAGAGTCTTTTTAAAGAAAATAAAACTACAACAACAAAACAAAACAACGAAAAAACACCAACAGGCAGAACAGCTTTTCAGTCGAGGAATCAGAGAATGGCCTTATGAGAAAACTCGACATAGTGTTAACAGAACAAAACACAGGACCATGCAGATGTTGACACAACTGTAAACTCCCCCAACTCCCTCCTCAACATTATTTGTTGCTGAAGCTTTTGGTATTGTTTTGAATGTTTCATTGTGTCGATGCCAATGTCCTCCAAATTTCAGTAACTTCATCACTATCAAAAGCATGTGACCCTGCAAGGCCTGCCCCTCAGCCATTACAATCCTTAGGGGATCTCTTAGTAGTTATTATTATGAGTTATTATTATTAATTATAATAATAATTATTATTATTATTATTATTATTATTATTTCCTAGGGTTAGGGTTATTAATAATAATAATAATAATTTTGGGGTTTGAAAATATGTGGATTCAAAATAAACCAGAATTGAACAGACCTATGGATTGTGTTTTCAATGACAGAATACTCAGAGCCGTTTATAGATCTATATATACAGCTCTGAAAATATTTGTGGCTCAGCTCCCTCTTGTGGTGTAAGAGCTGCATTCATTTATATTAAAACCCAAAGATAACTGCTCTCTCTGGGGTCAGCCCTATGTTCCCACATTTCTAAGGTCAGAGATAGGGTTTAGGGTGGTTAGGGTTAGTGTTAGGCCTGAGGTGTGGGTGGGTGGGTTAGGGTTAGAGAACATAGGGCTGTGTGAACATAGGGCTGTGGGAACATAGGCACGCTCTCCTCTCTACATAGTGGATTCCCAGCCCATTGACATTATTCCTTGCTGACTATAGGCTTGTTGTTGTTGTCTATAAGTTGAGGAACACTTCTAACACGAGTTTGGGGAATTCTAAGCCTAGTTAGCTACCCTGGCTGCAAAAAAAGGGTGAATCTAGATTTCTAGGCTACTAGTTAGCCTATGTGCTTGAAGAAATGTCTCAGGGCATACTAAAACTTTTGTCAATGACAGACTGATGGTTTTGGGCCGGGGCCTGCCCTTGTGATTTAGTGATTTATTCCACTGGTCTAATGGGATTCAGATGGACTGAGGAGAGGAGCAGAGCAGAGCTACCATAAAACAAGCGTCCTGGGAGGGAGGGAGGCTCAGGCAGAAACTACCCTGGCTCATCTCACTGCCTCTACAATATGAAGGACATGTGCTGCTCTCATGCCCCACTGCAGAGGCGCCTCTCTTGTTAGTGTCATCTTCACATACCCACTTGTTACCCAGTCACAATATCATGGTGTGGTGATGGTACTTAGGTAAGCTAGTTATGCATTTCTAATGGTCTGTAGAAATGTAAACTTTTTATCAAGACTTACTGAGATTTCAGTGAGCAGCATCTAACTATCTTAATATGTTATACCAACTGATACCTCACTACTATTATACCAACTGATACCTCACTACTGATATACCAACAGATACCTCACTACTGATATACCAACTGATACTTCCTTACTGTTTTACCAACTGATACCTCACTACTGTTATACCTTACCAACTTTTAGCCCACTCTTTACATACCCACTTGCTACCTTGTCATATTATGATAATGGTACTTGTCTGAAAGAAAGTATACATGTTTTTCAGTAGTCTGTTTAAAGGTAGACTTTTATCAAGATTTCTTTTAATTTAGGCTTTTCCAAGCAGATTTGATTGTTGAGATATTGTTTTGGAGTTTAATTTGGAGTCTAATTTTGTTCTGGATTCATGTGAACATTAAAATTGCATGATGAGGTGATTAGTTATGTACAACATGTTGATCCTGATAAGCCTAAAATTCATGCCTACTGGTCCAAAAGGAAAAAATCATCATAGTATGTCTACTGTCTAGAGCCCTGGATATGTACAAAGAAACTCTCCATTTATGAAATGAGAACATCGAAGGACGTTCTGGGGACTTCGGTGACATTGAATAAATATGGCAGAGAAGCAAGAAATTCTCTATGAACATATGCATATTAGTGACATTCCAGGTCATGATTGTGTCACTATGGAGCCCAGTAATTGCTTTGAGATTAAAGAGAACAAGATTTATTTTTTACCAACTGGAAACCTAATTTAGTAACATGAATTAATAATGTTTGGCTAGACCCAGAGGTGATTGCAAAATGCTCACGATAATGACAAGATATCAAACACAGATCATCATAATACAAGTTACTGCTCTGGGAAAGTCACCTCAGATGTTGAATACTATTACTTGAATGAGTGAACAGTTTTTTTTTTTGGCCTTGACCTTGTGGAAGTGTCCTTGATGTTGATGCTTTGCATAGCAATCTCTGTCATCGGTGTATGAGTGTGTATGAATGGGTGAATGTGAAGCATAAAAAGCGCGCAAAATAAATGCCATCCGCTTACTGTGTTTCGTATGTTTCTTTTTTTTTCCGCGATGTTAGGCGGTTTCTAAGCTAAAACATTTTTTGACACATAAAGCAAACATCACCTCACCATCCGCTAGCTGCCTGTCCCCTGAATACACTGTGAAAAATGTGGTCTCTTTCTGAGCTAGCTCTTTGTTTTGTTTGAACGTCAACAGAAGTGATGTTACCCAACATCCCTTTAGAGCACCTTTAAAAACTGGCTAGTGATTTCACAGAATAAAAATGAGATAGAGAGAGAGAGAGAGAGAGAGAGAGAGAGAGAGAGAGAGAGAGAGAGAGAGAGAGAGAGAGAGACCCCCCAGTTTTGGACTTGGCTTTCCTTGCCTGTGTTTGTGACTTGGTTGGTGTCCCCAGTCTCTTTTGCTGACTGATTTGTGCACTTTACTGTAACTCAGGGGTCGGCAATCCGCAGCCCTTTAGCCACTCTCTGTTGGCTCCCTGGCTTTGTTTAAATATTTAAGTTAATAAAATATTTTTCACAATTTCTTAAAAATGAACGTTATAGATACAAATATTTTTTTTATCAGTTTTAAGCTTTAATACATTCTTACGTTATAAACTTGTGAAAATATGTAGCCTGTAGCCTACGCCGTGTAAAATGTGTAAAAAACATATGTTTATTTGAACGCGTCATAGGCTATGTCACATCCTTGGGTCCCTTTAACTCTAACTTTTAACTTTGGCTTGATTGGACAAGCAAGCGATGGTGTCAAACTCCCTAAAAAGTTGTGGAGTAAAACAGATCAATTAAATAATCAATTAAATGCTTGGACGAATGTTTGCCTTAACCACCACTGCGACTGAATTATCGGCGGGATGCCTGATCTGCATCAAGAGGACACGCAAAATGTAATGTTGAAGACATCTCGAAAGTAGATCATTCTGAGAGGGCAGATATCCATGCAGACCAAATAGCCTACAACATTGTGGAAAATAGCTTACCATGCCATGCAACATTGTGGAAATTAAAGTTGCCAGGGCAGCCCGGCGATTCGAGTAGTTTTGTGTGATCCTCAGGGAAAAAATGAAATCGCTATGGAACATTGTATTTGGACACTGAGCAAAAATGCCTACATAGCCAGCAGCAATATCCTTATAATAGGCCTAATTGTATTGTATTATGATTATTATTACAATTGATGCTGTTTTATAATGTGGAGCAACAGGGAAAATGGGATAAGAACAGTTTAGAATCAACTTAAAGACGCAGCAGTCTATTTTGAACCACTCAACTGTTTGATTAGCCTCTTTCTTTTTAAACGTATTTGCCAACCCTTGATTCAGGTGATGTTGATGAGCTAATTCAGACCAATAGGCTGGAGACTGCGTGTATTTGAAGGGCTTAAATGTTGTTGCGGCCCCCAGAAAGTAATTTTTACAATTTTTGGTCAAAAAATGGCTCTTTTGAAAGTAAAGGTTGCCGACCCCTGCTGTAACTCCTGTTTTCTTCTCAGCCTGCAGAAACGTCTGTGCAGCCACCTGCGTGCTGTGTGAAAGCGCTGCGTTATTGGGGCAACGCCGGGGAGCGGGCAGGGCACTTAAGCGGCACAGTGTGATGAGAGCTGGATCGATGCCAGTCTGCAGACACAACCGTGCCCTGGCACTCGGTGCCCCCCTCTCCCCAGTGTCGGCGATAACGCTGCGCTGGCATTTCCCGGGAGCTATCCTAAGGAGGTGTGCATGCGAATGGGCTCTTTTATCTTGAGGGGTGTCAGGGGGGGCGTGGGATAGTCGGTGATCAGGGACGGCAGCTCAGGCAGAGGCCAGATGTTTTACCTGCACCTAGGGACGGAAAAGGCCAGCATCACAACTAAGCATTTGGGGACATGATATATTGCACTTCTTAAGCTTTTGCTCAGATCAAAGTGTGATTTTCACTGAAAGCATAATTATGTGAAAGGATACAGTATATTTCTACCTTCAATCTATATCCAAATGCTTGTTCTTTTTCTAAATAGAAAATGACAGACCACCTAATGCATTCCCTTCCCCCCTTCCTCTCTCCCCAATCTCTGTTCCTCTCTCTCTCTCTCTCTCACACACACACACACACACACGCACACACACGCACACACACACGCACAACTACACTTTCCATTTTGTACATTAACTGCACTGCCTTCAGCTGGGCAACCCCCTGCATAACAGATGGCTTTTGCACGTTGGCGCTGCAGCTATCATGCTGGCTTCAGACACGGCTTTGAGCAGCATGGCCTCTAACCCTGCCCCGGGCTACCTGTTCATGGAAGATCAGCCCCTCTGTCTACCAGTGGGAGACAAGGTCAGGGTGGATAAGAGGAAACACTGATATGAACAAATGCCAACCCAACTACACGGTTTAGTTTAGTTTAAGCCACTAGATGGCGCCCTAAGCCTTTTAAAAACAGACAGGTAGTTATTTAATTCAGTATGCAGGGTGGTTGTTTCTGGAGGTGCTCTACTCTACTGCAGCACAATGTACCTGTGTCTGCTCTCTAATGTCTGTCAGTAGTTGTTTTAATAGAAACATTAAGGAATTGTTGGGTTTATTAAGGTCATCTCTTTGCCATTCCTAATAGTTGGATATGCAGTGGTGAGATTAAAATTAAAAGCACTTTATGCTTATGGGCTTCACCTGCCTTGACACAGTTATCTGCCTGATCACAGTTATCTCTTCAGATGATAATGTTTTTTTTAATAACATTCAACATCTTCTTTCAGACTGGCTTCCTTGAGGCATTATTCAATCTGTAGTGCTGCAGTGCTGTGGGCAAAATCCTTGAAAAATCCTCCAGTACTACTGAAGCCAATCAGCAGACTGATGCTACCCTTAGGTTTGCCAGGTAAATTTAATCATGTGAATTGTTCTCTATAAAATTCAGAATGTAACATTTGTTTTTAATATTCTGACTTTAGGCTAACTGGCCAACTGGATGATGATGAGGCAGACACAAGGAAATGGTTGAAGGGTAACATCCTGGCATCACTCTTTTTTAAAAAGTAGAGAAGTTACTAGCTTTATAAATGTCTTACGATTCAGTTTTCCTTTAATAAAACTGAATCGTTTAATAAAAATGGGTTGTGAGACTGATGTTCATGAATATGTTTGAAGATGTAAACATCACACTTCCTACAGATAAATTGCAGCCAAAATGGATGATCTTACTTCAATGTATCAATTTATTATTTAAAGAATACTAAGCAGATTCTAGGCATCTACGCTGACTATACCTTGTTGGACTAGAAGACGGATAAACCTGAAAGACTACCCATTTAGCAATGCTAAACCTCACCCTGATGACCATGGGGAGTGAAATTTGTAATGTTCTAGGTCATGCGATTACACATGCGTTTGTCAAGTAGTAGCAGGAGAGACAGAGACAGAGGAGGAAGAAGAGGATGTTATTCATACTACTGCTGTCAGTGTCAACATATTACAGACGGACACAAATGACATTAGAAGTAAACGGCACATAGTGAAGTTGTGGAGTGCTCTTTTTCTCTTCCCCATGTTTGCAAATCACTCCCCCGCACTACTGGACAGTCCATCATCACATCCAAGACAGACTGCCAGCATTATTGATCTGGCAGGGAGTCTGTGGTGGACAGCCAGGGCAGGGCCATGCATTTAGTTTAAAAGAAAAGAAAGAAAAGAATTGAATGGAATGGAAGAAGGAATGAAGAGAGACAAAGAGAGAAAGAAAGAAGATGGAGAAAATGGCTTCACGTTCACCTGCAGAGCAGCGGTTGCCTGGCCAAGGCAGAGGTGAGGAAAAGTATGAGCAACGGCATGAAAGGGAGTGAATGAGCACATTGAAATATTCGTGTCAATTCCCTTAAAGCCCTGCTGCGTATGTCGCTCAGTGAAAGGCCTGCCCTTGTGAAGGACTAGTTAAAATCCATATCTGTACAGGCTATACGCACAGCGAGCATGCAAAGCAAATATCTTGGTTCTTTTTCTGGTAATCATTTCTGGTAAACATTTCACAGCGATCTCACTTCATTGTTTTGCCAATTCAGCATCTAGTTTAGTCATCTATGCCAGTAACAGAACCAATCAGAACCCATTGCTGAGTTGATCAAGGCATGTTGAGTGGGGAAGCCCTCGTGTAAACCTAGAGAGCTGGACAGAGTGATGTGTCACAGGTCACACAGTGACCCTGCCAGAAATGCACATTTGTCCACATCTTTGAGCTTTGAGAGGGCAATACCAGTTTTCGTTTTTTTTTTTAGCTTACAACATCCAAAAATATTATATAGATAATGTAATCATTCCATATTGTCTGTGTCGTCCTGATATCCCCTGAAGTTAGCATGCAACCAAGCTAGTGGTGAAAAGGCTCTCTTGTAATACCACGTTCCACCACTTGTGGCCGCTGTATTAAAGGACCAGTATGTAGGAAATAATGGAAAATAAATGGTAACCATTCCAAAAATGATCACCATATGTTGTCAGAGAGTAAGGAAACACGATGAATTGAAGTAATGTTTTGAACGATTAATTCTAGAATAGCATATTAATAATGGGCTGGCGTGTCCTCCTATTTGTGTTGCCAAATTAGTAAAGGCCAACTGTCAACTTGCTGTCAGTTATAGTCATGAACGCCTACGAGAGGCAGGCAAATTTCCAAAATTAAAACAAGAAACAAATTAAGTGGACATCGGAGGAGCTTCCTGATATGGCGACGTCTTCGTCAAACGAAGAATATCAAGTCTGACGCAGAGCTGGCCATATTTCTCCACAACAGGTAGCCTAGGCTAAACTTCATCTGCATCGCTAACTTCAGCTAGATGCTAAATATGTTACGTTGGTTAGAGAGGTATTTTTTTTCCACTGTTTCCGTAATGTGTAGCTGGGTCATGGTTGGAGAAAGGTTAAAGCAGCTGCAGGTCAACTAACGTTAGCTAAGTCTTAATTACATCTGGCAACCCAGAAGAGGCTCGCGTCTGGTAGTCTTGAGAACGTTCACCAGTGTTTTGATTTTGGCCTACAGAACGTTCGGTAACAATCCTACAAATCGCCCCTTTAAACACAACACAAGTCAATGGAAGAGTGCTGTGTGGCTGCGGTAGCATACAGAATACCACACGGCTCCTTTAAATGCTTGTAGTCACATTCCGCTGCAATCAAATGGATCTTATAAATCAGCCTCATCACCCTGTCCTTATGACTCCTCAGAGACAATTTTAGGGAGAGCGAACGTGTTCGGAGCACAAAGTCTGCAAGAGTTTTGTGGCTTATGAGCTACTGATATTCAGCTGACTTTAGACACTTTAGATGTTGCATTATGCTTATGTGTGTGTGTGTGTGTGTGTGTGTGTGTGTGTGTGTGTGTGTGTATGTCCGTGTGTGATTGTATGCATGTGACCCTTTGTTGAGCGCTGCCTGTGTGGATTCACTACCAATGAGTCCCATCCCCCGTCCGTCCCTCCTCAAGGCTTTCCAATACGGATGGAAATGAAAAAGGAAATGTCAATACCATTTGTGTCATTAAAACCCAACTCCGAGGCGAGGCGAGTTTCTTCTATAGCTTATTAACCCTGAGACTGTGCGTGACGACAATAAGAAAGCGGCTGGCTCGCCACGGCTAGGTAAAGCTGTTCTTTTTAGCATTCGCTTGTACGTTCTTGTATCAGCAAGCCGAAGGAGAGGTGGACGTCCGTCTGAGTTAATTAGTGGGGTCGAAGTCTCTCGCTGCCGGTGAGGGGTGATGGGGCCTTGTCAGACGGTGACCGACGGGTTTCGGCACCTCTTTGTAAACAGCCACTGAGACGGAGGATTAGCAAGGCTTATGTCAAGTTACGCTCCTCACCGGCCAAGGTTAAATGAGCATCCCGCAACCTTACACACACACACACACATAGACACACACACAAAAACACACAGACACACACCATCTTTCCTTCCCCAAATCCCCCTATGTTTGATGTATGCATTTTTCATGTAGCACAGATGAAGCCAAAGGAGGTGTCGATGGGGAGACACTGACTCCCGGGCGAGCTGAGGTGGATTTATCCAGAAGAGCTCTCAAGAGTGTGTGAGCAAGTCTCATTCCTTACATATGATTCAGTGGTGTGTGTGTGTGTGTGTGTGTGTGTGTGTGTGTGTGTGTGTGTGTGTGTGTGTGTATAGAAGTGGCTTCTATCTGCTCTGAAATGTGTTATTGCAGTGAATGCTGTTGTGACAAAAGCTTAGGACTGCAGGATAAGTCCGACTTGATACCTGTGGCTGTTGTGTAGTTTAAACGTATTCTAATGCTGTAGCTCTAACTCTGTAGTTTAAAAGTTTGAATGTTGAATTACTTAAATGTTATTATATACTTAAATGTCACCTCTGAAGCAGGCACTGTGCAATTTCAGGCAAAAAAAAAATTGGTATTGAGGACGAAGCGGTTAAAAAGTTAAATTTGAACGATTTGGTGAGACATTCCATTGTAATGCTAATTACATTGTTACATTCATCAAGCTCACATCCAGTCCCACTCTATGTTAATCGAGAACTTCCTCCACAGACTGTTTACGATTGTTCGCAAACGTTTGCCGAAAACTCAAGGCAAATAGAAAATTGTTCACCAACGTTCACAAACGTTTGCCTATGTTTGCGAATTTGAACGCACCTCAGTTCTGATCATTTAGATTGTAAGTAAGTAAGGAAGTCAGCAAGTCTTTTATTTATGTACCACATTTTTCAGTCACAGAATGTAGCAAAAATTGTATAGGAGACCCTGAGTGAGAACGCCTGGGAGACATTTCAGTTCTCTGCCATATCTGGCTAGCACACATACCTGCGTGACTATGTCAGTCTAAAGTGCACTACGCCGGGGATGCCATTTGAGGGCACCACTAATGTCTCGACATCAATTTAAACAGCTCTTGCAAGCTTTTGTGCTGTATTCAATTGCTGTGGAACAACTTGAGGTTGTGACATCTGAAAACAAGACTAAACCAATATTTTTTGCTCATATCACTCAACCAACGAGGCTACACCAGGTGCACACTGCATAACTGAAGCATTCTGTTTGATATTTTTTAATTTCGCACAGCGCTTTCACGTCTGATGTAGCCGGTTCATTGATTATAGTGGAAGCTAAGCTAAACGCCATACACTATATGAACAGAATGCTTCAATCGTGCACTTGGTGCAGCTTGGCTGTAAGTATCATATTGCAGGACATTTGTTTTAAAGGCTCATCTCTCAATAATTATGGATCTCAGCACTTAGCAATGATCTCTATGAGTGATCTTACGGACACTCGTCAGATTTTTCTCTCCATTTCCTGAACACGCTCGCAGCATGAATGCACGTGTGTATTGCTTAAAGATTCTCCAGCGGCACTCCTAAAGCGTTATGATAATTTCCCCAGAATGCATATGCAACATGGCAAGCTTAGGGGAAAAAAAAAAAGCCCATACATAGTAAATACTGTACATCTTCGCTCCACTCCAATAATGGTGGGGGGTAAAACTGACAACTGGTATAGGGCCAAAGTGGGGCCGAACATCGCAAATAGAAACATCGATGTAGAAAGGCCGGACTTCTTACTGGCCTTCACGTTCATTGCCCACCCCTTTTCCCCATCCTCTGCCTCTGGTTGCCCTGCCCCTCACCCGTGTTGACTTTGTTAGCACTGGCCTGCTGCAGTTTGAGGCCACATCGGAGGGGCCAAGTGGGAGCAGAGGTGTGCCAGGTCCGAGCCTCTCTGCTGCTCGTTGGAGCATTTTGATGGAGGGGACCGGAGGCTACCGGTCAATCACTGTCTACGCACAGATGGCCCAGTGCCCTGCAAGAGTGATTAGGAATGGCTTCTCACACTCTTTCTCTCTCTCTCCCTCGCTCACACCTTCTCTCACTCTCTCTCTCATCTCTATTTCTTTCAAACTCCTTCAATCTCAGTCTTTCTTTTTTAACTCTCTCTTTAATTCTCTCAACCTCATTCAGTTCCTCTCTTTCTCTCCACTTCACTCTCATATTCTTTCTCTCTCACTTCCTGTCTGCAGCAAGGTGAAACACCTGTCACATTGTGATGAGGAGGGGTGAGCACTCACCAGCTCATCATGGTAGCACCGCCATCATTAAAGATCCGCTTTGTGATAGTCCTTAGCAAGCTAAAAAGAAGAAGAAGAAAAATAAGTAGTAGTAGCAGTAGAAGAAGAAGAAGAAGAAGAAGACGAAGAAGAAGAAGAAAAAGAAGAAGAAGAAGAAGAAGAAGAAGAAGAAGAAGAAGAAGTAGTAGTAGTAGTAGTAGTGGTGGTAGTAGAGGAAGCAGAAGAAGAGGATAGTTTGTTTGAAGTGACGTCAGTGTGTGTGTCAGTGAAGTGAGCTAGGAAGGCTCTGTATTGATTCCTGGGGAGCAAAGGTAGTGTAAGGCTGGGAAAAGAGTGAGCGAGGCAGTGGAGAGCGCTTCCCTGGAAAGCCATTATGGGTTATAATAGCTTGACAAACAAAAGGCTGTTTACCAACCCTGCAGGTAGGTAAGACATACGGACACCTTTTCACATTATAAAAGACCCAAATAACTGGCAGCTCTCCCCTCATTCGTGATCTTTTGGACGTCCCTCAATTGTTTGCACTGACCAGGATGACCATATATTGTAGAGGTCTTATAGGGGCCTTTCCCCCCCCCGTCAGAACACCTCCTCGGAGGCAGACAAAAGAGCCAGTGAGTCCCCTCAAGACTAATGAGCTTCAGCTTTTCATCAGAGCAAACGGACAATAAGGAGCGCGCTTGGGCTCCATGGCGATGTGCAATCATTCGGCTGCATCACCATGAGGACCTAATGGACCTCTGACAACAATACATTCAGCTGGGGCTATTGCCTTTCCTTTCACTGCAACAGGCCCATGGTTTTTGCTTATGCGCTGTGTGGACACAAATAGGCAACACAGTGAGAGGCACTTGCCATTTATCTAATATCCAGTCTCCTCAGAGGTGATGGTGAGCCTTTTTTTTTTATTGGACAAATGAAAGGGCAGTGCCTTCAAGACTCAGTAGTTTTGTAAACAAGCAAGAGATTGGAGGTGTGAGACATCTTTGCAGTCTAAAAGATGTTGTAGACAGAAAAGAGATGATTTCAAGGTCTTTGGTGTTAATGCACTAACTAACACAAGAGACGGTGCAAGAACAGATGCACACTTGGATGTCATTTATTTCCTGCGCTGTAGTAATGACACTTATGTGAGACATAATGTAAAAGCAGCAATGTATTGGAATGCTGTAGCTTAACTATCTTTATCTCTATTCAAGGTGAATTCCATAATGTTTCAACATATATGAAGATTATTATTTTAAAAAGATTTCAGTAAAACTGTACTTGGGTATTATTATTTGATTTATCTTTACTCAATCCACAACTGGAATGTGATTGATGTTCCCTGAAATACAGAATTAAATAGCTTGACTTTAAAACAAACGGATATATAGCGTTTTGGAACCAAACTCTTCATATGTATCTCTATCTGTGTTAACTAACAGGAGGATACTAATTACCACCCTTAAACATATCATTTGTGATTTTCATTATCAGTAGAGGGTAATTATGATTGTTAGCACATGTAATCTAGTCTAGTTTATGGAGGGGCATATAGAAAATGTTAAGAATATCAGAATGATTAACTTTAGACCTAGCTATACAGGCTTCATGATGCTGCCGTCTGGTGAAAGGTATCACAGTCTCAAGGCCCAGACCTGCAGGCTCAGTAACAGCTTTTCCCACCATGCAGGCAAGCAGCCTAATGAACAATGGACAGTGAGGGACTGTTGTGTCTATCTGTGATCACACACACTCTCTCATTGCATCTAACAATATCATTGTTACCATGATATTGATTGTAACTATCACAATATCTAGATTTAGAATCGGGATATGCCATGACAGGTTTTGTCACAGATTTTGTTTTGAATGGGAGTTGAAATAAAGTAGGCTTAGTGTATGCACTGTGTATAGCCATGCTATCCATGGTGTTTGAGTTATTGTTTCAGAGAACTTTAAAATATTCTATTAGAATTCCATCTCTACGGCTATAGAATATACTACATCTCATAAAAGACCACATCTTAGGTACCATATTCATCTTTATTGACGGTATTGTTTCTCAAGCCTTTGTTTAAAGATATGTTAAAGATACGTTATTTTTCTACTGTGGCCTCATATTTCATGTTGAGAGATGCATAGGTCCTCAATGTCGATGAAGGGCCAGTGATGCATAGCAGAGAGGTGATCATTTCATATCACCTCATTCAGGATGGTTTGCCAATTTGGAATGATTACCGATGAAGTCCGATATGTGTGCTACTACGGAGCCCCAGAGGTGTCATTGCAAGATATTTTTGTATGTTGAGAGAATGTGCACTCATTTTACTAAATTTTGGTCTCATTTACTAGATTATGTGCACATTTTACTAAATTGTGCGCTCATTTTCCAAAAATAAAATGAAAGAACAGCTATTTAGTAACATGTGTGCACGATTTAGTAAAATGTGCACGCAATGTATTAAAGGAGAGCACAATCTAGTAAAATGAGAGCACAATTTAGTAAAATGTGAACAGAATTTTGTAAAATGAGCGAAGTTTTCTGGATATACACAACAAATAATAATAAAAAAAAACTTGCAACAGCAGATGTTTTTTAGGAAGAATCTGAATAGTTATATTCAGATAGTTCTAATGCTGTCCTTCAGACCCCTTGTGTCACATTTTTGAAAACATGAACAAGCAAGCCCAGGACAAGCTTTAGCGTGTTATTAAGATGTTGAGTAGGGTGATGGAGTGCAATCAGACATCGGCTGCTCTGTTGTGTTTATTTTGAGCAAGGCTGCGGGCTTCCTCAATGACCCTTCTCATCCTCTGTACAATAGGTTCCAACTAAACCTTTGTGAAAAGGGCTGGGCACTCAAAGGAAAATAAAACCCACTGGTTTTAGATTGTTTGTCTCCTCAGTAATGAGACTTTTAGATTAAAGGGGACCGTTCAAATCAAAGGACTTGATAGTCTGTCTTTGAACCATATCAGGAAATGATTTCATGTATTTTTATTGTAGTATACTTCTCAAGCTTTCTAATGTCTTTCTAATGTGTGTGTGTGTGTGTGTGTGTGTGTGTGTGTGTGTGTGTGTACGTGTGCTTGCATATTGGGGATGCTCCTTGGGGGAATATGTGTGTGGGTGGAAGTTAGGGAGTTACTTGTCTGTTAAGGGAAGGGGTGACTGCACATATCTGTTTATTTGTTTTTAATCTTTGTATCAGGGATCACCTTGATTTTATAATAAAACAAAAATAAAATGAAAGTAATGAAGGAAAGTAAGGAACAAACAAGTTGATAGAAGAGATGGCCAGGAAGGGTCAGAAGACACAGTCTATGTATGTCCTCAAATACTGATACATGAAGGGGAGACCACACCAAAGTATATTTGGTTACACTTTACTTGACAGTATTGAAATAAGAGTGACATGACACTGTCATTAATGAGTCATAAACAAGTCATAAACGTTTATGTCATAACACTTCTGTTATTAAGTGACATTCGTTTTTTGTCATAACAAGTTAGGGTTAGGTTAGGGTTAGCATTAGAGTTAGAGGTTAGGATTAGTATTAGGGTTAGGGCTAGGGTCCATGTGTCATGACAGTGTCATATGTTCATGACTGTCATGTCACTCTTATGTCAATACTGTCAAGTAAAGTGTTACCATATATTTTAAATGAAAGTATACTTATTAAATGAGATATTTACAAAGTCAGTATGTGTAAGGCAAAGCAAAACTTCCATGTAGGTCAGCATGTGGGATGTGTAGAGCAAAAGGGAAGTCAACAGGGCGGCTGAGAGTGTGTGCATAAGTGCAGTGTCAGAGAGAGCACTGTTTTAGCCACCCTCCAATTAGGCCATCAGTTAGCCACTTGGGTAAAACCTCCACAGCTCCTCCTGCAGGCCAAGACAGGAACAGACAAACAAGCCAGACAATCTCATGACCAGCAAAGGAGAAAGATGCAAAACCAGCACGGTAAAGCAAGGCAAGTATCTCCACCACAGGTAAATATGTAGCCAGGTTCTTGGGAATCAGGTCCTTTCCCTTTCCTGAAAAAACTACCAGAATTGTTTCTGTCCTTCATCAGAGTACCAAATCACTGGAAGTGGAACAAAATCGCATGCAACAATTGACGTGGCCTTGCCCTAAGTCAAAAAGAAACACCGAAGTTTGCTCTGACCCTCTGACTCATCTTTGTTGACCAGATTCAGGATGATCAGTGACTACATATTGACAGCTTTTTCACAACACTGAGATACACACAAACACACACACACACACACACACACACACACACACACACACATAGTCTCAGCTGTGACAGACAGACATAGTTTCTTGAGGACTCTCCTCTCAAGGAAAAGAGTCTTTGAAAATCACAATCTTCAGGTCAGAATGAAAATCCCAGTGTACAAAGCAATCATACTGCCCACTCCTGGCCTTCAGTTGTGAGTACAAACCAATGCCAGTCTTCTTATGGTCAACAGGAAAAGTACAAGTATGGCATCAAAACAGACCTTCCCATCACCAGGTCTTTAATACCTGTAAGTAAAGGGCAGGAGTAGCATACTGTCTAAGTGGCTGGGCTAGCATGCAGCAGCCTGAAGAGTTGTGATTTCAATTCCACCGTTGTGCCCTTGAGCAAGGTACTTAACCCCGAGTTGCTCCAGGGGACAATGGCCCTTGTAATATAATTGGCATATGTAAGTCGCTTTTAAAAAAAAAAGTGTCTGCTAAATGAATATGAAAATGTTAAAAAGACCTGGAAAGAACCTGCCCATGAGTGTACCGTGCGTTACAACATTGACATTCCACAATGCTGAAAAGGGCAGTTTAGCCAAATACCAAACTTGACCCTAAAACACTACACCACAGCCCAGCCCATACTGTCAGGTGGCTGCTATGCACACCTGACGTTCCACAAAGACCTGGCGGGAAGGTGATAATACTCAATCTCGAGGGACCATGAATAATGATAACAGAGTTTGCAGAATTATAAGTTCATCACAGTGATTAGCCTGTTGACAGTTTCAGGTGAAATTAAATTGAATGCCATTTTAACTGAGGAAAAAGCACAAATGAAAAACTCTTTCCCTCACTTCATGTTGCTAATTGTGAGATGATAGAAAAACCATGGCGTTGATTGGCCATTGCTCGTGACTGCAGCTCAAAGCTGCACTGCTCAACTTGGCCTGCTGTTTTCATTGACCAAATATTACCTAAGGCTGGTGTGTTGTCCCCTTTTGGTCCTGTACTTAAATAGCAACTTAAGGAAATTTGAAACTCCAACGGCTTAAAAAAGTGGTTTCCCCAAAGTCAAAGTAATCTGATGTTTGATGCATTATTACAAAGATATGATGTTTGATGCATTAAACAACACAAAAAGGACTAGGCTAGTACCCAAGTAATACCCCTGATACTGACTTTAATTTCACCAGCTAAACCAACCCTGTGAATCATAAGAGACACAATTGCCTGTCTTTGCCGTGGGCCTATTAAAGCAACACCAAAGAACTTTTCCTCTGTCGCACGCACTATTTGTTTATCCAGCACCAGCTTTGCAAATAACAATGTCCACAGACAATGTAGAATATGTTGCATGATTTTATGAAAGTATGATGTATTGTGACATCAGATGCAAGTCAAATTTGTAGTTTCTCATGTCTCATTCCATCAAACTACAGATCCGCTACCCGATCCGGCAAACTTAAATAGTGCGGTTATAGCCGATAGAGGGCCGTGAAGCGAATGCAGAAAGTGCCGTTCACCCTGTTACGAGTTGATGAACCACTGAAACGATTTTGGAAACATTATTTTAAGGTACAAAAAACTCTTTGGTGTTGCTTTAACCTCTGGGTGCTCGTAGGCTCCTCCCATCCTGAGCACAGCAGGGTCAAGAAGCTGTCAAGTGGCCGGAGAGCATCACAGATATCAAGCATACCTGCCAACACTGCTGTTTTTCCCGGGTTTCTCCCGTATTTCAAGGTCATCTCCCTGCGCCCTCCCGTTTTGTTATTTCTCCCGCTGCTTTGCGATTGATGGACTTTTATTTTGACAAGTTGTTGTCATTCTGTCTTCCACATTCATGAAAGGTTTGGTATGAATGATGAGTCATGTCTCATGAAACAGTCATGAATGCTTTATGTGCTGTTTACGACAGCTGCTATGAATGTGTTAAGAACTCACCCGTCAAGTAAAGTGTTACCAATTTCCCTAAGCAAGCGGGCTAGTTGAATAGCCTATTTGTCAAATTGTGAGAAGAAATGTTGTGATTAACACATCACATTTTAACTGTTATTAAACGATGTTGATACACAATAGGCAAATTGTGTCCTCGGAACATAATCTTTGGAGCAGCTTTGGAGTTTTGGAGGAAGGCTGCAGGCAGCAGGTGGATACATTGTCGTGGCAAATATTCAGACTCGGGCCAGAAATTAAGTCCAAACATCTTGCCTACAACATAACAAAAATACACCATTATAAGTGCTGAAGTCAAAAACTTATCCCAAAAAGAAGGCGCAAAAGTCTGACAGAGTTCCGTGCAAAAATTCCTTTAATGACTACATAGCGCAAAGCCTGAGTGGATCGCACGATCGCACTCCCAAACAATTGTTGAACACCAACATTTAACCCCTTCTTAGATGCTGACACAACATTTGGCAACTTCGCCCAGGGTTGTTTATACAGTCAGATCACAAAGGTCACACATCGCACAAGTTCATGGGTTTACATAAAGTTCAGGGGTTTATACGTTTGATCACAGGTCATACTAGCTCATGTTTTCGAGTAGAGCTCTCATACTCCCACCTCCGATGACGTCTTTATCTCTGCAGCTGCAAGGCCAAGCATGCTTTTTTTCAAACAGGCTTCACCCATCCACAGTGAGACACAAAGCGACAGAGAGACATAGGGATACAGAGCGCATGTAGGGATACAGAATAGCTTCAGTATGTTAATAGGATTAGGGGAATTTTATAAAAGTAGAATAGCTTGAATATGATTGAATATGATTGAGGTTATATGAATACATGCTTTACAGTTTCAAACTCGTTCTCTCATCATAATGTCTACAAACCATAGTGATAATTTTATACAACAACATAACTGGCATGCGTATCTTTTTCGGTAAGGTAAAAGCAATGACCGAAATGCAGATGCAGTGTTGCAAAGAGTGTATGAAATATGCAAACACTGATTCTGTACAAACTCCTGTTTTTTAAAAGTTAAATGTTGGCAGGTATGATATGAAGAGAGAACTCAGTGTTACAGTAAGATAGTCCAGAAAGGTGCGGAGGAATGTGAAGAAAAACACAAGCAGAGATAAAGAAACGGGGTTGGAAAAATGACCAAAGTGGAAAAATAATTTTAAAAGAATTGTTAATTAAAATTATGGAAGTTTAGAAAAAATGTAAAAATTTAATTATTGACATGTCCAATATGGTGATTTAAAAAAAAAAAGGTCTTGTGTGCACGTGGGACTTTAGGGGCTCTGTAGATACAGGCTTGGTGGAGATTAGGCAGACATCTGGGGATGTGACAGCCCCTCTGTTTGTGTTGTGTGCATTTATGAGAGTTCAGTTCAGTTAATTTCTCCATTGTAAGAAAATATTATGTAAAAACAAATCTGCTTGGTGCATTTTAGTGCAATGTTTACACTAACCTGGAATGCTAGCATACCAATTTAAGTCATAGAAATGAGGTAGCTAGCACGGCTAAGTTGTGATTTATTACTGTTGGTGAAAGGCACAGAAGGAGAGAAATATAAGTTGACCTCTAAAGTGTATTGTCTAACACATCTTATTAACATAGTCACTAAACCGCAGACCTCGCTATTAAAATGTATTAGATATTTCCCCGAATAAACATATGACTACACAGAAGAAAGCAATGTATGCTAATCATGATATATGTTGTTGCTAGCCTGTGAGGTTAAAGCCACCACAGTTATCTGGGAGTTAAATAACGAATAAGTAAATAAATACAGCATGTCTGTCCTAAGTGCATCTGCTGAATTCATAAAATATCAGAGCAAGATCAGTTGTATTCAAAGTGATCTCTGTGGAGGATTTTTTTGCATGCAAATTATGTAATTTTCTACAAACATAAGGTTGCGAAACATGCACAGTCCAGATGTGTCTTTCTTAGAATATGTACCCTATGTTTGCCCAATTCCCAGATAGACAAACAGACAAACAACAACTAGTTTCTAGCCAACTAGCCATGTCAAAGTTAACCTCTGTTGGTAATACTTGGCAGTGCGGCATCAACTTCAACATACACTGTTCCTCTCCACTAACCAGGGACCACCTAGAAGTCTTTAGATTGCAGAGCGCCACAGCTCACCTCCGCAGACCCCTGCACCTCTGATGGGATCTCAACGCCACAGAACACAATTTAACTGAAGGGAAAAAAAAAACGACAAATGGAGAGGCAAAGGCACAGAGCTAGTCTCTTTTTTGTACTGCTCAGGGCTTGCAGCTCAGTCGATGTGGCTTCTTTGCTCTGGTGCTCCCCTGACAATCGCACCTCAGTCCTGCCATGGCCTCTGTCCTCTCTCTCTCTTCTCTATCCAGTGCAAGTCCCCGGCAGGTGATGTAGCGAAGGCCGAGATCTGTGGAAAAGTCTCCCTCTTAAGCAGGACAGTTTGACGGATTAATGCCTTGTCTTGATGTGTGACATGGTATATCTGAGAAGAAACCTGCCAGTGCTGGGAAAGGTGTTGGCTTAGTTATTTGATACCATGAAACCATGAATGTAAAATGAACGGATGCGCTATGTCTTTCCCAAGGGATTTCGTTAGAGATTCACATATTCATGTTATCCATGTTGCTCATGTACACTGGTGTTTTTGTGGAATAAAGGAAATTGTGATGGGAATCTCCCTAACACAATCTGATTTTTCTTTTTGAAAATTGTAGAGAAGGATATTTCCTTCAATCAGTTGATAATCATATACTTTGAATTATGAACCTCGGGACCTCTCTTTTCTGTCTTTGCGAGATGGGTTGCCGTGATCTTAGTACACCTGATGTGATATTGATATTAGAGACAGGTTTCACATGCTCTGTTCATAAGAGCAATTTCCTTTTATATCCCCCCAACTTATTGAACTAGATAAAATTAAATATTTACCTAGCCTTGACTGACTCCACAGACATCTCCGTTCAGCATGGAAATGTTAACTGAGTAGTCATGTCAGGTTCAAGCCTGAAGACGGATCCGAATCACTTTTGTTGGTCTCATCCAGATCAAAGTAATTCTCAGTTTCCCTCCTCTCAGTTCCCATCTTTGATGTAAAAACTCTAAATCAAGAACTTACCCCAACCCATGACCTCACCCCCCCCCTCTCTCTCACACTCGCTCAGTAAGATTCTACATCTTTTTTAATTCTTAAACCCCATCACATTAGCATGTATTGTATTCACATAGATGTACCCACCCCTCCCTCTTCTTAGCCAACAGTGGTTTCATGTTAGAATCATGATATATTAACATGCCAGGACACCCTGCTGTGATGTGGCTTTACAACGACTACAGCATACGTTACACCCTGTAAAGTTACAGCATGCTCTGATACCCGGAGACCATCACTCATACCCTCACCAATAGACTTCCAGAATGGTGTTTGTGATTTGACATCCATGGTTCATGTGGGGACAGGGGCCTTGCTAATCTACATTAGACCCTGGTTGATTAAACTGAACCTTTAAAAGCTTTGTGTATAAATCAATGAAAAGCCTTTGAGACGTCTCTCCTCTTCTGCGAGCATCAGCAGAGGCCTCAGGTAAACACAGCAGAAGTCATCTGTGGTTAGAAGTCAAGATGGTATCTTTTAAAAGGTACCACACACACACATAGGCATCTAATGTAACAAGTCATTTAATTTAAAGGGGGATTCAACAATTCTAAGCTAATACCATTTTTGCCACATTCAGTGAATACATTGTCCCAATCTGCTAGCTGTCCATTCTGTGTTTTTGCTCTAAAAGAGAAATGAGAATGGGGAAACAAACACAGCATTGCACCCACAAACAAGTAACTAATTCCAGCCAAACAACATTGGCATTACTGATGGTGTACAGGGCAGCAAGGAGTGAGAGAATGCTAAACTATCTGATTGTGAAGTGCACTGAAGGGAGAGGTGTACTTGTTCGGCTGTTCGATAGATAGATAGATAGATAGATAGATAGATAGATAGATAGATACTTTATTGATCCCCAAGGGGAAATTCAAGGTCTCAGTAACATACAGATATCACACACAACATGCACTAACAGCAGAAAAAGTAATAAAAGTATATAATATAAAAAACACATAATAATATAATAAAATAATAATAATAATATAATGTTGAGTTTCAAATATCAACAATATTTCTCCAGTATTGCTAAGTATTGCTGGACTATAACTTAGCCGTTGACAATCCCACTGTATCACAAATATACATGGCAAAGCACATCAGCGGCACTGTAAGCGCAGTACTTATGCTTTACCTGCCCAGGATGGATGGAGTACCGTACCACGGGGCAGCAGTGGCTAACACTATGCTGATGCAGGTGACGGGCACGCTGCCAGTGCAGGCCTGACCCGAGCGCTGTATCTGTTTCAGGAGGAACTGCGTCCCTGTGACCTACCTGGAGGCACTGCAAACACGACCCTCTTCTTGGGAAATTGTGGGAATATTTTTTTTTCTTTCTTTTTTCTTTTTCCTCAGATAATTTGTTTGCGGAGGAGGAGGAGGAGGAGGAGGAGGAGGAAACACAAGCAAGCCAGAAGAGTCATGGGGGAGAAGAGCACGCACAAGCACACCAGCCACACCAGAGAACGCATTACAGAGTTCTGCCAGGGAGAAGATGCATATTGCAGAGCATGATCAATACCTAATTTGTATCTACAATAGTCATAATTTCCTCACTGTGTGAAACCCATGTTTGGTACTATTCAAAACAAATATGCTAAATTATTTCATTCAGTGAAGTTATTATGTTTACTGTAAGTGTTGATTACAAAAATGGGGATATAGATTGAGATCATTTATTTGTGGCCAATAGAACCAATACTGGTTGAGGGTCTTGAAATTGTAATCAGTGCCAGGGCTCTGGAGCATTTTTGTCTTACAGTCTGGCCCCTGTACAGAACATTATAGAGATATGGACATATAAGATCCAGCATCTAATCCACTGGCGTCTCGGACCAGCCTGCTTTCACATTCATTTGCAATGCTCTGTGGGCTACCTGTCCGTTGCTGTTCCCTGCGGTCAACATCAAACGAAGTGTCCACAGTGCCGAGTAAGGACGGCCAAGCTGTGAATCTCACCTTCTCCGCCGTGGTGTCACCTCCACCGTACCATTACCAGCATCCCAAAGGGTAACAGTGGGCAGTATAACAGGATCCCTGCTCTTTGCTTCGCTCTCCATATGGTCAGGGTCAAGAGCAGCTTCACTGGGCTTGTCACTTCAGCGTGTGTCATGTTTTCAAATTCCAATATAACACCAGCAGTACAGTGTGTTACTAAGTGATATCCATAGCATAGATATCCAAACGTTCTTGTCATATTGTAGGTGTTGTGTTTAGCTACAGATTCCAAAAGTAGTTAGTGTCACAGTCACATCCTGAAGGCCGATACACGTTGGTGTTTCAATAATTCAGCCCTCAAAAATAATAAAGGCTTTTGCATCCTACTGAGTGCCTGGACCTGGATTTTCTTCCAATTCTCTTTTGATGAACATTTAACCCTTCCAAGAACACCTGAGGATTCAAGGGATACCAGCAGCGCTTATATGACGTTACTGACATACCTATGCCTCTAGCCTAGTCACAAGTTCTACCAACTCAGGGCTCGGGGAGTAGGAATTAAATTAAAATATTTTAATAAATAAAAAAATATTTTAATAAATGGAAAATATTTTAATATTCTAGAAACAAAACACAAGTCGTTGGCATAGGCTTGGTCCTGGGTTCTGATCTTTGAATGTCTAGACTCATGCAGAACCTGCCTTATATTTAACTAGCAGAACCTGCCTTATTAGCTAGCAGAACCTGCCTTATATTATCTAGCAGGGGCAGAGCCTACCCCCTGAACAGATGAACAGGGCCACGACTGGTGGTGGTGTGGAGGGAGGGGACATCGAAACCGGTTTGAAGCATCAGAACTAGGGTTGCCAACTTCCTCAACCCCAAATAAGGGACACTTCACTTCAAATGAGACCCCCAAATAAAAAAAATAAATAAAAAATAAAAATTACATATATGAAATTCAAATGGTAATAATGACAAAGAATTTTTTTTTTTTTTTATTTTATACGTTTCTTAAAGATACTACCGATTTGATGCTGTTTAACTCATTTACAAATGGTTGCATTGCATTGTCTACATGGTATTTATAATATTTTGCCAGCTCCATTCAATTATAGCCTATGGCTATTCCACAAACTCTAACATTGTTTTGTGCCACATTTAGGCCTATAGCACAATGATAAGTATATTAAGTTGGTATAAACAACCTTCATTCCTGTGCAAATAGAAGCATGTAATGATGCTAGCTAGATATTTTCTGTTTGCATTTAAAAGTGAATTATGAACCTGGTAGCCACCTAGCTATCTGAGTGGAAAGTGTTTTAATTGACAATTGGCCTATCATGTGCTTCATGAAACGGAATATTTAAGACTTCAAGACTCACCAATTCCATTACACAAAGGCAAAGACCACTCTTCATATTCTATCACAGTCCAAATCACAGTGCGTGCAGCTTATGTCAAATATGTTTATGTTAGAGTATAATGGAGACTGAGAGGACCCAACAAGTATCATCCTTATGTAAGATGATGTTGCTGCATTTTGACATTGTAATCGTTATCTAAGAAGAGTGAAAAGCAGTTTGCCATAAAGCTTCTCTGGCTAAATTGTGGTGCCCCTTCTGTCCCTAGTCCCTTGGTGCCCAATGTACTGTACTCAATCTGTACTCAATTTTTTTTTTTATTCTAGTGCCTTTCCAAACAGAGGTTGAGTTTAGGATTCCCAAAATGAATTGCTTTTCTGTGTTAGATATCAGGTGCTATTTTGAAAAAAAATAATAAAACACACTTATGGTCCTCTGAAATGTCTAATGGCTCCCCTCTCAATCTGGAAGTTTATTATTTATGCAGCATGCACAAAGGGAGAGCGACGAGAGAGAGGAGTTTCTGCATGTGAGACGCTTAATAAGCATTAAGAGATTAACAAAACAGAGTGGAGACTTTGTGTGGAAGTGGCCTTCACAGGGCATTGATTATACAGAGGAATTAAGTTGGATTTTATGAACAGGATTTACACACCCTCAGCCCCACCTCCAAAATATCCCCCCCTCACCCACCCCTGCCCAAATTCCTCTTCAGCCCAACAGGCATCAACTCAACCCCCCCCAACCCACAAGGCACACACACACACACACACACACACACACACAAAGCATCTCTGCATTCTCTCACATGACCACCAGCAGGACCGTCTTGGGGTATTTGATGTGTCATTTGCATTTGGTGTGCAGACAAAAGCGCATTGTATCTCAGAAGTGTAATAAAACGCTTCGCGCTGTAGCTCACTTTATTTCTCTTTCCATATTCCTCTATCTCCTTTTCTCTCTTTCTCTCTTGCGTTCTCTCTCTCTCTGTCTCTCTCTTATTCCCCAGCATTAGGGTGTGGATGTCTTCTCTGCAATCTTCCCCACTCAGTGTGCAGCTTGGGCCTGGGTGGCAAGCTGTTTGTCATCGTGAGAACTTCATTTAATGGGGTGACATGGATCGCTGTGCGTTTGAGTGAGAAATAACCATAATTTGCATTAATTACTGACACACACACGCACACACACAAAGAAAAAAAGCGATACTGCTTCGAGATGATCGCTTTGTCAGGCTCTCCCATGACTGACTCGACTGTCAGAACCTTGCCTCATCACGTCGTTTGCCAATTAACAGTGTCGGCACTAGCTGCGTCCATAATGAACTGCAAATCTCACTGCCGTTGTCACTCAGCGACGCCTGTGCCACATTGGGGGCCAAGCCTGACTCATTTCTCCACATGGATTAGCCGGTAAGTGACCCTTTGTGAGGCTCCATCCCTCTAACAACATAATGAAGGAAGTGGGTGATATAAGACTCGCTAAGCGCCGACGATTCATCTTTTCATCCCGCTTGTGGATCGTCGTCGAACGTGGACGTGGAGATGGGGGGGGGGGGTCAAGGGAGGTGATCGAATCAAGGCTGTTTGTCACACCTGACATGTCTGACGCGTAGCGTCTCTCGGAGTGGCCCCCACAGGTCAAGCAAGGGTGGCCTCAGGCCCGTCGCTAGAAGGCAAGTAAACCAAGCAATTGCTTGGGGCCCCGAGCTGGCCAGGGCCCCCAAGACAACGACTGGTTAAGAATAAAATGCAACGACAAACTTTGCTAGTCAATGCAGTAAAGTGCAACGACACTGTTACCGGCAATACCGGGATCCCCCTCAAGGGGGCCCCTCTCAGTAGTCGCTGACTGCAGCCAGCCAGCCAGGTTCGTGGTCTCTGCTGCTGGGAAAATATAAAACCTCGGCAGTCATAATGAAGCGGAGTTATGCGTCTGGAAGCCAGAAAAGAAAGAAGAGAAAGGAAGAGGATGACAAGAAAAAAACAAGATAGTGGTAAGTGATAAATTACACTGGATAAAATAGCTCTACTTGTCTTGTACAAATGGTGTAGGCTATTGTCGCAGCAGGAAGGCTAGCCCAGCAAAAAATGTTTATGTTAACTACCTGCCTGACGGCCCATGCTGCTTGGTAACAAACTAGTTCTAGAACAGTTAGCGCAACTTTTTTTTCTCGAACGGAGAGAATATGGTTACATACTGTAATATGTTTATTAACGGGATAAGGAATTCCTTAAGACACAGATCTGTTCCAGAATCACTGTTTATCGTATTTAATGACATAACATAGCTTTGTAATAGGTTTTGATGAAAGTGGCATAGCTTCTCTGCTATAGCCTACTAATTATTCGACCGTGATAATCTATTTACCAAATGGAGGTTAGGAAAACCACACGATAAATTCATTGTATAAAAAAAATCATAAATGTGTGCATCAAAGCAGACTGGAACATTCATGTCTAGCAGTATTCATGCACGCCAGCTGTTTACTGTCTTTAAAGCACCAGGTGCGTCTGTCTAATTCTCAAACAGCAGAATGCTTAAATGCTATGTTAAGCTACAAGTAGGCCTAGGTCAATGTATAACATTAGCTTGGGATGTTTTTACAGTAAGCATTGGTAGTTGTGAAAGCAGCTGCATCCCTTCTAAATATCAAAATATGGAAATACTAACATCTAACTAACTAACAAGACTTTTTTATAATTATTTCTCGTAACCTGTACATTCACATCGAGTACAAATATGAATGCAAATTAACACAAAGGGATTTACTAGACCAATTTAGATTTGGAACTATTTTTCGGCATAGCACTGGCAAACCACCCAAGCCAGGCAAAAAAAGACATCACACAGCATCTGTAAACCCTCAACTTCCGGCAAAACACCAGCGTGACTACCAAGTTCTCTGCTACTAGGCTGACACTGACAGGTGGGCTTTCTCTAAGAGTTCTAATGGCGATGAATATGGAAGATTACAAGATAGATGAATTTCTCTCACTGAGCTGAGCTGTTAATGACCTTTTCCAATATGCTAACAGTGAAATGGTCAAACGTACTTCATAGGTAATTTCAGATTTTTTTTCAATTATTTTCCCAGGTACACCATCAACTTCATCCTCCATTCATGAGGAAGAAGCTGACATTGGATTTTATGGTACGGTGGTGTTTTTGCAAATGTTCAAATGTTATATATATGCAACAGCAGTATTTGCACTATCAATATTTTTTATTTATATAAAGTGTGGATGAACTTAAACTGTATGGCTATGCTGTGGTTCCTGTAGGCTTTGTGTGTGGTGGGGGGGTTTTCATTTTGCTTGGGGCCCCCAAATTCCTTGAAACGGCCCTGGGTGGCCTGCCCCCTGTAAAACATCCCGATGGAAACGTATCGACAGGGCTAATGGCAGGAGAGTCGAGGAATCCACGCTCGTTGGCATAAAGGAACCATAAAGCGCAATACTGGCTCGGTCGAGTTGGGTGGTGTGAGCACTACATGTTTTTTACAAGACACGCAGTATAAACTGAGAGGCCATTTACAGCCTGGGCTGATGCATAGGACTTCAGTCTTCTCATTGATTTATGTGCCACATGTAGAGATTTGAAACTTTCATTAGAAGGTGAACCTTGCAGAGATAGAGAATTCTTTAAAAGGGAAAAAAGGGAAGGGTTGTTTTATTTTATTTAGTTTTTTATTTTTTTTGGTCTGTGATTAGAGGTGTACTCAGATTAACATGGGTGATCTAATCGAGTCTAAAGTTGAGTTTGATATAAATCCCTGCTGTGTGAATTGGCTCATCAAGGTAAGAAAATTGATTTGTGATTTATGTGTAACCCAGGGAACCTCCTGTGCACATTTCGCATTGGTAATTAAAACAGAGAGCCAACAGACTGTGGGGAAATTGCGAAAGCATAACTCTGAGCATTCATTTTTCAGTGCAAATGTAATTTTTTTTGAAGTCGATGACGCTCTACCGCAAAAAAGAAATTCTTGTGGAAAAGCTGCGGAAAACTCATTACCCTCATCAGAATTATGAATGTGATTATAGTAAAGCTTCAGTCCCACAACATCTGCTAGTTGCTTTTTTTAATCTCACTTTTTCATCTTTCTCAGAGAGGTAGACGAGACGAGAAAAGTGTGTGCCAGGAAAACAAGGCGGGGGGAATGATGGCTCAAGCAAATTGTCATCAATATGTATTGAGGATAATATGGAGTTAGATTTGTTTTGTAGATAGGCTGCCTCAGAGGATATAGAGAAATGAAATGGAACAGATTTTGCTTTTAGAGACCATGAGTTGAACTACCTTCTGTTTTATTCATTAGTGGTAAAATTAATGGCTGTTGGGACTAGAGGATGCTATAACTCTCACTGCAGTGAAGGGACAGAGCAGTGGCAGCTTCAGCACCATGGACAGTGACTAATCATCGGGTTCTGTCAAAGCAGTCTCTGCACATGTAAAATGTTGGAAACACTGAGCACTTGACCCCGTGGAAGGAAAACTGTCAAGACATTAACTGGCACTGTATAATTAATGCCTTCTGATCAATGTGTGTGTGTGTGTGTGTGTGTGCGTGTGTGTGCATGTGTGTGTGTGTGTGTGTTTATACCAACGCCTAACGGGAGCGATTGGAAATGTGAGTGTGTATGTACTGGATGAAAAAAATTATCGGCTGAAACCCCAATCAGGTGAAATGAGCTCATACATGCCATTGGACAATTTTGAAAACCACACTTACCACAACACAAATGCCTTTGAAAAACCATAAAGTAAAGCTCAATATGACTGCACATGAATGAATAAAAATGTTTAGAATAAATACGTATTCTTCCTATCACAGCTGCTGATACCGATCCTCACCAGGAGTTGACCATAAAGCAGATCTGGCCTCTACTGCTCAGCGTTACTTCATTGTTGACTGCACATGAATGAATAAAAATGTTTAGCATTAATACGTATTCTTCCTACCACAGCTGAAGCAGTAGAGGCTGGATCTGCTTTAAGGTCAATAGGACTTTATAGGACAATAAAGACTCTATACTATAAGGTCAACTCCTGGTGAGGACCAATATCAGCAGCTGTGTCTCTGCCCTCTCCAACTCCATCAAAATGCCCCCATGCCTTCAAATGAGTCCGAGTGAAAGCCTATTACCTCCCAGATGGAGGGACTTTTGGCAGAGAAGCCAAAAAAAAAGGATAGAGAAGAGTGGAAGAAAAGATTGCTCTCATTTGATGCATCTGAATTGCACTCCTCTCCTCTCCTCTTCATCATCCGTCAGATGGTCACTTCTCCCCGATGATGTCCTTTCCTATGCAAAAGCTGTTTCTCTGCTGTTTCCAAGGCTCCATGTTCCTCTCCCTCCCGCACGCCCGCCCGCCCGCCCGCCCAGCTCAAGTTGAAATGTAAGGAGCCAATCTCGGGACTGACACATTGTTTTCATAGGTGAGCGCTCTCTCAATGAGGAAAGTAATCTGTTTGGCCCTATGTAGTAATCTGTAGGGTCCCATCAGATGTGAGATATTGTGACAAAAGTATCTCTGAAAAACTTGACCCTGTTATTCCTGCTTTCTTTTGGAAACTCCTGGAGAGTTGTTTCTTAAGCATAGTATATGTATATAAAGGTGTATAACTGACTTGAGCTGACAGATTTTTTTATTTTTAATTCTTTTACCTTACATTTCACCACAAAGTTTAGAAATATTAAGTCTCCCATATACTGCAGACCAATTCTGTTAACAAAGACACAAAGGTTAACAAAGACACTCTGACGTGTTAAAATAAGGGTTGGCACTGGACTTCAGCACCGCGGTGCTGAAAATGGCAAATTATCTGTAGTGGGTCAGCCTGAAATGAAAATGACTGCTTCGCAAAATGTCACCCAGGGAGTGCTTGGGTGCCTCTTCGGCAAAACGAGATAAAGAGAGAAGGAGAGATCATTATTGTGCCTAAGTACAGCCCAGAGAGTTGGCCACGTCTTCTCCTCTCTCTCGCCACCTGAGAGGCTCATCAAATGAGGATGTGTATAGTGCTAGCAGGCTAACGCTAATGTTAGCGGCTCTATGTAGCGCTGTGGGATGACATCACTCACATTCACCCAAAGATAGTGGGGTGTGAGTATACTGTATGTAGGTGTGTGTGTGTGTGTGTGTGTGTGTGTGTGTGTGTGTGTGTGTATGTGTGTGTGTGTGTGTGTGTGCGTGTGTGTGTACTGTATGCATCTATGTTTTAATGTGTGTGTATGACCGGGTGATTGCATGTCAATTTGTAGGAAGAAAAATTAATTTCAAAATCACTAGTTCTGAGATCATGTAATTTAATTTAAAAAGACACAAAAAGTTTGTCTTATTCTTTTTTTCACTTTAACACTGATGCAGACCTATCCCTACAAAACACATGCAAACCTCAAATCAAAGACCACCTCACTAATATGTACATAATCTTTGATTCCAGAACTTCCATATTAATCACTTTGTCCTCACATAGTACTACTTCAGACAAAAACTAAAAAGGAGAGAAAATAAATATATGGGTAATTGACAAAAACATTTTGAAGTTGGAAGACTGTTTTAACAAGTCTTAATGGCTGTGCAATATTTACAGTGGTTTTAATAATTTTTTTAGATAGATGATTAAAAGTAACTTATGAATATCTTATTGTAGAGGGTGGATATTTTGGTTTTCCAAATAAATACTTTAGAAATTAAAAAAGTATATTGTTTAATAGAATAATTAGGTACAACACATCTTTCAACAATTTCTACACTTTAATCTACTATTTCTTTGCTTGAATTAGTATTTTACCTGGTTGCACCATCTGACAATGTGGTTGCACCACCTGACCTTTGCTACTAATTTCAAAACATACAAGCATCTTCTTGGACACCTATAACCTTTTGACTTTGCTAGCAAGTTCATCCGTTCAATTTTCCAATACAATAAAGACTTGTACATTAAAACAACTTTTTCTTAGATTTACATTGGTTATACCACCTGACATGTAAACTGTCCAAGTCCAACTATGAAGCTATGAAGAGAAAGTAGCTATTTTATCAATATTTGAAAGAGATTTACAAACTTTTCACTCATCAGTAATGGTCACTTTGGGTCCTCTTCATGAGGCAATATCCTGTTTACTCTTTTCCCTCTTCAATTCAAATTAAACGTTATGAATGCGGTTGCACCGCCCTGAAATTTCAGATATGCAATTTTCCGGAAGTTTTTTTTTTTCAATTTAAGAGCTAGTAAACTAATAAATAAAATAATACAATTATGACCCCATATTTATTTTTAACATCCTTAACTTTTAAATTCTATATTTAACATGGTGTTAATTTGCTCGGACGGTTGCGCCACCTGACATTTTGAGGGTTTGAGATGACAAAACAGAAATATGTTCAAATTATACAGGTTTTATAGAATAAAATTATGCTTATTATGAATCACTTAAAATTATTTTAAACCAAAGTAATAGATTTGGACACAGAAATCTGCATCACGTCATTGACCCATATGTCTGTCATAATGGCAGACAAAATTACTATGTGTAAACTACACAACTAAACTTACACTTACAATTATTAAAGGAGCTGCTCACATTACTCATCCATAGAAGAACAACTCATGGCCATGTCTCTCTCTCTCTCTTTCTCTCTCTCTCTCTCTCTCTCTCTCTCTGTCTATCTGTCTGTCATTCTCTGTGGGACTCAGAGACGAGGGTTCAACCTTTCATGAGTGGTGACTGTCATCAACAATGTTGACTTCTGGACATGACCATGAATAAGCACCACTGAGGATGCCCCAACATCACTTCAGACTACGATTCTCTCAAGGAGCAGCCTTGCACAATACACTAATTATGTTCTTAAAAAACAATCACATGCAACTAACTGTCCGCTGTTTATGACGCAAATCACAAAAGCTACAGGCGTTTTTAGAAATGCTGACATTCAGTGATGGAGCGATGGTATTGACTTATACATGTCTTTTTTTCGAGGAGGGGGAGGGTATTAGTGCATTGTTAAAGATATGTCAGTGAAAGGTGATGTACGGAGGTGCATTGACATTCTTTCCCTGCCAGTAAAGGGCAAAGCCTTCAGTGTCTCTGTGGAGAGAGGGGAATGTTGGAGGGAGACGGAGTCAGAGTGGCCAAGGCCGTCATTACGGCAGAGCAAAGGACTTTTGAATTATGGGCCAGGTCCTGCTCCAGAAAATGTACGTGTAAGTGTGTGTGTGTGTGTGTGTGCGTGTGTGTGTGTGTGTGTGTGTGTGTGTGTGTGTGTGTGTGTGTGCGCGTGTGTGTGTGTGTGTGTGTGTGTGTGCATGTGTGTGTGTATGTGTGTGTGAACATTAGAGGAGAAGACAAAAATGTGATTTTGTGGTGGAAAGGAATATGACAGAAAAAAAAGAGCGAGAGAGTGAGAGAGAGAGAGAGAAAGAGTGAGAGGAATGGAGAGAGAGATAGATACAGAGAGAAAGAGAGTGAGAGGAATGGAGAGAGATAGATGGAGACAGAGAGAAAGCTCAGCTTCATTTGAGGTAATCCTACCTAGAGGCCAGAGATGCAGGGTTAGCACGGAAGCTCTTTGCCATATTCCCCACTCAATATGAACAGTCTCTACATCACCAATGAACACTTCCAGATCACGAACACTGTGATTAACAATCAGCTGCACATACCACTACAACATACGAAACTTAGCAATGTAATGATTTCATAGCCTTTATAATAAAGCATGTTAAGCTATATCACAGGATGGGGATATGATACCAATACAGCCTCTTGGGACACTTAATTCCTGAATACATTTCCATTCGTTCATACCCCCTATAACTACAACATGCTCCCTATGACTATAACACCCACACGATGTAGAATACATTACATGGCAGAATAAAAGCATTGACGGTTGACAAAACAGACTGGGAAATCACATTATCTATGGTTATTAATCCAACCTATTTCAAGTCCTCTCTCTCTCTTTCTCTCTCTCATCTCTCTCTCTCTCTCTCTCTCCCAATCATAACTCTCTTTCTCTCTCTCTCTGTCCCTCTTCTCTCTCCTGTCTTTCTTCTCTAATTCTACCTGTCTTCCTTAATATGTTGATTCCACGACATGTCAGATTGAATTATTTCATCCAAGGCTGTGGGCTTTAATAGCTTCGCCAAGCTGCCCGGGACGCCAGGAGTCAGCCTGACCTGTCTTAATGATCCAGCGGCTAAAAATTCCACATTGATTTGACAGGTTTACCAGGCAGAAGTTTCGCTGGCATGAATCCGCTGGCTGGCGTCCCGTCACGACAGGCCTCTCCTTCAGCATCATTCATCTCATCCTCTGCCAGGGTTTGCAGTGCAGGGGCATTACGAGGTAATGGGGGAACTGCACATTAAAGCAAAGGCACATTAGAGATACCTGCTGAATCTCACAGGCAGAGGAGAGGAGAGGAGAGGAAAGATGAGGAGAGGAGAGGAGGGAGAGGAGAGAAGAGGGGAGGAGAGGAGAGAAGAGGGGAGGAGAGGAAAGGAAAGATGAGGAGAGGAGAGAAGAGGGGAGGAGAGGAAAGGAAAGATGAGGAGAGGAGAGAAGAGGATAGAGGAGGAGAGAGGAGAGAGAGAAGAGGGAAGAGGGGATGAGAGGAGAGGGGAGCGAAATAAGAGAGAAAGGGCATTACAGTACAGCAACAGATGTGTAGCTCACGCTCGGCAGTGTGTCTTCTTAATTGCGTTCTGTGCTGGCTTGAACTCATCTACACTGTGTGACAACAAGATGTATTCAGCCTGAGACTTTAGCCTTCCTGGAGTTGGATTCACTTCCAGTAGTGATGGGGACGAGACCGCCTATGCCGAGTCCGAGTCAAGACCGAGTCTTTGAAGGGTCGAGACCGAGTCTGTTGGTTTTCAAATACAGTCGAGTCCGAGTCAAGACCGAGTCTTTGAGGAAGCAAGTCCGAGTCGAGACCGAGTCCTTTAGGAGTCGAGACCGAGTCGAGACCAAGACCATCAAAAAATGTCAGTTTTAATATTCATAATTTAATATCACCCCAGTTAATAATCAACAGTTAGGCCTACAGACTAAGCTAGATTGGGAATTGTTTAGAGGAGCAGTCTTAACGTCTTAATATGGACTATGCTGACCTACAGACACTCACTGGCAGCAGAGCCATAGAGATAAATAAACGGCTCTGACGGCAGTATCTTTGCATTGCACCATGGGATGTCATTTTCAAATAATGCCGGTCAACATTGCATTTTATTATTATTGTTGTTGTCTGTTTTTTTATATGAACATAAAAAATGCGTTGGTCTCGAGGACTTGGTCTGAAATTACGAGTCCTTCTCCTCCCACTGTGGTCCGAGACCGAGTCAAGACAGAGTCTTTGAAGGAACGAGTCCGAGACGAGACCGAGAAAGCAGAAATTGGTCTCGAGACCGGACTCGAGTACTACATCACTAACTTCCAGAGTGAGAAGGTATTTCTTTTAGGTATTTGAGGTATTTATTTTAAACAGGGGCTATGAGAAAATGTCTGAAGCTCTCTGTATTTACCTGAAAGATATATTAACATGTCCACATTAACAGGCAACTTGCAAAACCCATCTGTGACAGAAATTAATATTATTTTTCATATAATTCAGACGAACCACACTTTTAATATGCAAGTAATATCAGCTATGCTAGTTTGGGATTCAATAACACTCCAGTGATGATAAACAACATTTCAAATGCTACTGTTGTTTCCTGCAGCTTAATGTGGCTTTCTTCTTGTAAGAGCTGTTGTCAGAGCTGCCCCGCTCCCTCATCCTGTAGGCTACGTTCCTCACTATCTCTCAAAACTTAAAGGTTTCATTGTGAGAGACTCTCTGGGCAGTGTAATGCTCCTCAGGTAAATTCACAAGAGATCTCCAGACAGGTCCAGCGATGCAGTGCAGTCCAGACAAATCAAGAAGCCCTCTACCTCCATCACATGGCTTGGACTTTTATTGCTCAACTAGTGTGTGTGTGTGTGTGTGTGTGTGTATGTATGTGTGTGTGTGTGTATGTGTGTGTGTATGTGTGTGTGTGTGTGTGTGTGTGTGTGTGTGTGTGTGTGTGTGTGTGTGTGTGTACTACTAACAATAATACTAATAATAACCATTGCAAGTTTGTTTTATAAACAAAATAAGAATAGTACCATGTCACCTACAGTAATGAACGTCCCATGTCCCATTTGCACTAAATAAAGCCATACTTCACCTGATGATGGTTGAGGCTTTTGCATTATCAATATATATGCAATAATGTGCAATATATGTGCTAAACAATGTAGTAATCAATGTAGTCAGTTGTCAATAACATAACAATGTTTTGCATGACTTGTCCCATGCAGATTTGACCAAGAAGGAGGAAGAACGTGGTTTGTTTTTTAAAACATTTAATTGAGTGTGGGAGGTAGCAGGATATGTATTTGAGTGAATGTGTGTCTGAGTGATGATCTCCACATGTGATAGTGTATTTGCATGTGTGTGTGTGTGAGAGAGAGAGAAAGAGAGAGAGTATGTGTGTGTGTGTGTGAGAGAGAGAAAGAGAGAGAGTATGTGTGTGTGTATGTGTGTGAGAGAGAGAGAAAGAGAGAGTATGTGTGTGTGTGTGTGAAAGAGAGAGAGAGAGTAAGTATGTGTGTGTGTGTGTGTGTGTGTGCGTGTGTGTGAGTCCCTCTCATCCGCATTAACACTCGTTCGTCTCTGTCACTCCATATCAATCGCTCCTCCCCATCCCCTCTTAAATCTTCCCACAGAGGACCAGCCTGGTCCCAGCATAATGACCTCCTCCGGGACCAAAAGCAGTGTGTGTGTATGTGTGTGTGTGTGTGTGTGTTTGAGAGAGAGGCTTATAACACCGGCACCACCCCAACAGGCACACACACACACTCACACACACACACACAGACACACACACACACACACACACACACACACACACACACACACACACACACACCTCCACTTGACTTCGTTTTAAGTTGGTGGCCCACGACACTCGCTCGGTGGGAGAGGACAGGAGAGCAGAGGAGCTGTCCTCCAGTTTCGCTCTCTGATGTCCAGGCCACACCACACCACACTGCACCACACCTCACCGCACCGCACCGCACCACACCGAACCACACTGCACCGCACCACACCGCACTGCACCACAACGCACCACACCGCACCGCTCCAGTCTGACTGCCAGCGCTCAGATTAAGGGGAGGCATCGTTCCAGTTAATCTGACTCTATCAGAGAGTCCCCACAGAGGTCAGCTAGGCTGTTAGGGCACTGCTACTACACATGTCCTGCCTCACTAATGTAGGGAAGGGAGGACGAATGAGAGTTCAAATGTACTGGACAGTTAAGTCAGCCACACTCACCATTTTGGAACTTTAGAACTGGGTCGAATTCTCGTCCGATTTTGTTTTGCGTAGTTTGAGCAGACAGCTTCGGAAATATAGTGTTGAAGTGTGCGGGAGGTGGTAGGCTATGTATGTGAGCGAATATGTGTGTATGAGTGTGTGTGAGCCCCTGATTGACGTGCAGTGTGAGTGACCATGTGATACCTCATTAGCTTTAGGTGGTTTATTTTTATGTCTGTTTTTCTTGGTGACTTTCAGCAGTGCAAATGTCTGAAACAGAAGTGACGGTCGATGTATTGCTAATCTATTTTCCGATTTGTTGGCAAGCCACACGATATTAGGCGCAAATCTGGCATGTCTGCCTTCTTCCTCAGATAACAAGAAATGGACAAACAGCTTCTATGAAAAAGTAGAAGAGTGAAAATATAAGTAAAGTGTGTTGTACACTAACTGATTAAATGCCCTGGAATTATTTGTTGTGTTAACATCACTGCAATGTCTACGTAATATGAATAAGTGAACATTTACATGAATGACTGCCGACAGTTACAAGGCTTCTTTCTCTCAACTATGATCATGTTCATTACGTGTAAGCCAACTGTTGTGTAGCCTGTAGCCTTTCCCATTAAATCCATAGCTTACATTCTGGCTCAGATGTACTGCATTTCCAATTAATACAACAATCACAAAATCCATTTAACTACCCCTCCTCCAAACACACCACACACACACACACACACACACACACACACACACAGAGATCTCGGTACATCCTTCATGATTAAAACCAAACCTAACAGCGTCATTGGAATCTATTACTATCATGCCAACCTGTCATCTCTCTGGACTGTCCCTCTGGGTGACTACACTATTATTTTTTTCAATTATGCTAATATAATCTTGTTGGGGTAAGGTTCTGGCGGGAGAGACATCTAGATCCCCTGTCAGGCCATCATGGCTGGACTTACATCTTCATTCCAGGAGGAGATTGGAAATGACAGAGTGTAAATGAACTTTTTTTACATTTCAACATTTCTTTATGTTTACACAGGCTGAATTTCCATTTCAGCTGTGCTTTAAGTGATAATGCCAGCAACATCTGTAAAAGTAGTTGGGCTCTGATTCAATGATACATACCCAGACGATGAAAAAGTGGTAGTCTTGTTGCCCGCGTCAATTGTGTTTTTAGCATGTCTATTCTAGCATTTTCCTTATTTTCTGCAATTAGACCTAATACTGTCACAAGATGAAGATGAAATGTAAGTAACAAAAAAGTTTCTTGTTTGCTTGTTTGTATAGTTATTTATGTATTTATCTTGTATTTATTCATTTACCACCCATTATCGCCTCTTGATTCTCATACAGACAGTCATAACTTGTCAGAGCTGTGATCCTAATGGATGCCAAGGACTATGGGTTGACATTAAAGACAAGGCAGATTATTTTTTATCCCGAAATGACTCATGCTCAACATAAACTATAGTTTGTAGAAAGAGAATGATTTATTTTGTTTCATGTTCTGTAAACTACATAATTTAGCAGAGGTATGTATTGGTAAGACTACAGTACATACCCTTTGGCTTTGATTAGGGTATATAAACTGTAAACATACATTTATCGATTATGCGGCACTGATGAGATGGCTTCCAACATGGACGAAAATGTTAGGTAAAAGATTAATTGCCCATGTGTGTGTGTGTCGGGGTGAATTCAAGTAATGACTTGAGTTTGAAGAGCAATGAGTGTAAAAGCCTGATTCAAATCCAGCATTAATTATGAAATCCAGCAAATAGGAGCTCCCTAAGTAAAGGCCAGTCAGTCTGCTAGCTGATGCCCTTTCCGATTGTCAGAGGAGAGCGCTTCAAATCCTGGAACAATGTTTCAATTAAATGTATCGTTTTGTCCGCAGTTCCCTGATTGGCAGGTGAGATTTAATGAGGCCGAGAACATGGCCTGCCTTTTATGAAGAGGTCTCCGCTCCACTACGGGAATCGGAGAGCCGACCGGCACAATTATATTGCACTCCTCGGTCACTCCTTAGTTCTTGATGGACAAGGTCTTTGATTTGCCTTGTTGCTTGTTAGACACTCTGGACCATTTCTCACGATGAATAGTATATGACAAATTCTCGACTAGAACAAAGTTTCACTTTTTCAAAGTTTGATTATTTCTCTGTACCAATACAACGCCAATACAATACAAAGCCTTGCTGTTGTCCCTTCACACAATGCTTCCACGAAATGTATGGATTGTGTGGAGCTCTTGTTTTCTTGACCTCATTGTGTGATGTTATCCTCCCGACCTGTCCTCTCCTCTTTTGAGTTAATTAGCAGTCACCTCGGAGCTTGTGATCGGCTTGTGTTTGCCCGCGCCACGCTCACTGCGGCTTGATATTTCCTTCCTCTGGTCGGCCCCCGAAACAAAAGAGGACAGGATCATGAATATGCAGGAGCCAGAGAGGAGCCGTAGCCTCCAGGCCCTAATAAAGGGAGGCATTAAGCCGCCTAATTAAATTCTCCTATCTCTATCCCCCAATGGCAACGCAAAGCCACGGAAGGGAGTCTCGACAGAGGGGCCCTTGCCCTCGGATGGAGCAACAAGTCAGTCAATCTTAACTATTCACTGAGCTCTGAGTATTAAAAACATGTCACCTTCGGGGGGTAAAAAATACAAATAAGAAAAAAATCAAAATAAGCTAAGGTATATTCTCTCATCCATCGTTTGAGTGTTGTGTCTGTGGTTGAATGACTTGATTTAAATGCATTGAATATTGAATTACACCCCTGTCTTTGCTGGAAGGGGGGCGATCTGTAATCCTCAATAATGGCCTCGAGGCAACCTCGCGTCTTGCACACCCTGATTAACTGTGGAATTACATAAAGAAATCACACACGTTAGCGAATAAACAAGGTAGTCGCTGGCAGAAATGTAAACACTTTATTTTACGTCCACAGCTGTGGAGAGCAAACACTTTTTTTGGCGAGGCTTTCACATGTCGTTATTTACATTAATGGGAGATGGAGACACAAATCCTGGCCTCTGCTTGATGCAGCCATCTATCTTAACACATGCGACGGTTCGCGTGGTGACTTATTTAGATCTTTTTTTCCTGCAGCAACGTTCAGAGTGCTTGAGTGTTATGAGTAATGATGAACTGTGGGGATCAAGTCCACATAATCAGAGCCTCAGTTTTCTGTCATACCTTGGCATGTAGGGCATTGTGCTCCAAGAATAGACCTACTCATTTTGTGCATAGGTTTGTCGGGGTTCTGTGGATTCAGAGCCTGTGCATGTGGATTCACTCATTAACGGAATACGGAATACAGAATCAACTTTTTGGGAAATTATCTTTTTTGCTGTCTACCCCAGAGTTAGAGAATATACCCTTCTTTTCTCTGCCTGTGCAATAACCCAGTCTGACACTGTTAGCCTATCTTAGCATAATTCACTTGAAGTGGGTTACACCAGTTAGCCTATAGCTCCCTTTTAGCTATAGGCTAACTAATAAGCAAATAAGCTAATTTTCCCAAAAGTTGGCCTGTTCCTTTAAAGTGATTGATTATTTCCTGAATTTTAGCAACAAAAAATCATTCTAGGACTCTTTAGTGTGGTCTAGTTTGTCATTCCAATTTTGGAATTTGTGTCAAGTCATTGGGTGATGGTCAAATGCATGAATTATAATGCACAGCATACCCATCAACGATTGTTCATTTTTGCTCTTTGTTCCTCATTCTTCTCCTTCTGTTTGGTCATGGTGTGAGGGTTTTTCTTTTCAGAGCAGGGTGTGAAGAGACCTTTCACAGTATGTGAGGGCTGGATTAGAAAAAAAAAAAAAAAAAACGAAGACAGTGATTCCCCTTTGGTTGATTATGTGGGTCAGATTTCAGCTTCCCGCAACCTACTTCAGGTCACAGGAATGGGAGAAGTCTTCAAAGGTAGCTGGGGGGAGGGGCCAGGGCTGTTTCCAGGAAAATTTCCAGTCTGTTCTGAATTTGTCTGGATTCACTTACAGAGGTCAGGCACTGACAGTAGGTAGCCTGTTGTGGCTGAATTAACAGTACACAGTTGAAAAAACTTTTCCATAAAAAAAATGTATTGGTTATGCTCAGAAATGCTTTTTGGTTGATAGTATTAAAGCTTGGTTGGTATTAGCTAATGCTTATGGCTGCATAAAATGCTGTTATAAAAACAGCAGGTTTCAGAGATTTTCACCAAAAGGTTAAGTTCATGAGATTAATTCAGCTGGTCTCTGTGGTTGTGCATGTTCAACTGAGAAGGCAGAGGCTCAACCAGAGTTTTAACCCCTCCAATCGAACAGTATTAACCTCAAATACTCTCATCATTTGGCCCCAGATCATCACTATCAATTCCAGCGCCATAAAAAGGTGAAAGACAGACAGTCACAGACAGCTAGAGAAAAAGAGAATCACCTGAAATCCTGGGTATAGTACGTGGAAGCATGTGTCCCTGGCAGTGCCTTGCCAGCCCCAGTTAGACTTGCCCAGACCGCCCCCACCCCCACCCCCTCTCTCATTCTGATTCCACACTGCCAGCTTCTCCTATGCTTCTCCTCTGGCATTGCTATCAGTTAATGAGGCACAGGAAGAGATGCTGCACCTGTGGAAGAACACGCACAATCAATCTGGAGGACAACATGAAGGAGGAGGGAGAGGATGGGGGAGGGGGGTGGAGGGAGAGGAGGAGGAGGAAAGGGATGGAGAGGAGGAGGGGGAGAATCAGGGGGTGGAGATGGGGATTTGTCAGCTATCCGGACAGAAACTCTTGGCCTATGGGATCCCTGGCCCATCTGTCCCCCTTACCCAAAAAGAAAAAAAAAAAAAAAATGGGCAAATTCTTCTTGTGGGCCGTCACAATTATAATGATGATGGGTTGTCTCTCTGTTATTTATTTATTTATTTATTTATTTATTTATTTCAGGTTTGGAGCCCCAGAATGGATTTTCGATCTCCCTGTTGAAAAGCAGTGGGCATTATGTGTTTAACATTTAGGAGAGGGGGATGACTGCTATATACCTAATGGTTTTCGTGCTGTTTTTTCCATCAGATGTTGATATATGACATGTCTGCAAATCTCATTTGTTTCTGCCCATAATCCCACCAGAAAGTTTAAAAGTCAAAGTCAAAGGTCAAAGTCATTTATTGTCAATTTCTTCACATGTTTACAAAGAGATCATTTTCTCACTATCCCACGGTGAGGACATATTTTACCAATTTGGACAAACATGAAAACAAAAAGTAAGCTATAATAATGAAAAATAAGAGCAGCAAAATTTGGTTGAAATTGTGTTTAAAATACTAGTGCAAAGTCAGGCCAATAAAAGGCTTTTCTGTTTGACCATCAGATGTTGGTGCAAGTTATGTATGTTGTGTTTTCACAACAACACCAAGTGTCAAGTGTGCAAAAGTGTGCAAGTGGAGTAGTGCAGGCGTTGTTTCAATGTCCAGGATGTTATGTAGCAGGGTAATTCCATCCACAGCTTGGTGTATGAAGCTGTTGGTGAGTCTGGTAGTCTTGGGGCGCAGGCTTCTGTACCTCTTCCCAGAGGGCAGTAGATCAAACAGATTGTGGCGGGGTGACTTGCATCACTCACAATTTTGGTGCATTCTTGGTGAGGTGGGTGGTGTAAATGTCCTTCAGGGAGGGAGTGAAGCACCAATAATCCTTCCAGCTGTGTTCACTATAAGCTGCAGGGCTTTCCTGTTGTATTCAGTGCAGCTTCCACACAGCTTATACAGCTGGAGAGGATGCTCTCAATGGTGCCTCGGTAGAATGTGGTCATGATGGCTGGTGGAGCACTTGCTGCGCCTGAGTTTCCACTTGGGAAGTACAGGACGCTTGAGCTCTCTTCGCCAGTGATGCAGTGTTGGTGGTCCAGGAGAGGTCTTCACTGATGTGCACCCCAGGAATTTGGTGCTGCTACAAAACTCTCCACCACAGCACCATCGATGGTCAGTGGCAGGTGTTGGGTGTGACCTCTCCGGAAGTCAACAACAATCTCTTTGGTCTTGCTGGACGCTTCAGCAGGAGGTTGTTGTCCCTGCACCACGTGGTCAGATGGTGGGCCTCCAACCTGTATTGAGTCTCGCCGCCCTTGGTGATGAGACCCACCAGAGTTGTGTCGTCAGCAAATTTCACTATGTGATTGTTGCTGTAGGTTGCAGTGCAGTCATCGTCAGCAGGGTGAAGAGTAGCGGACTGAGCACGCCTTAGGGGGCCCCTGTGCTCAGTGTGATGCTGCTTGAGGTATTGTTGCCAACACATTACTACTTGGGGCCTCTGACAGAGGAAGTCCAGTAGCCAGTTGCAGAGGTAGGTACTGAGTCCCAGTTTGTCAAGTTTTTGAGAGTGATGTACTGTGTGGCTTTGCCTTCTTCTTCTCGGGCTCCACTGCCCGATGGATTGTCATTTTGCTGAATGAGTGATGACAAGGGCCAGGGATCCTGTGGACTCTCGCCGAGGGGAAGCCCTTCCATCCGCCGGACAGCCCGAGTGCTGGAACTGGCAGGTTCACAAGGCAGGAGAAAGACAGGCAGCAGAGTGGACAAGGAGGAGGGGGAGAACAAGAAGAACAGAATGAGACTGATGAGTGTGTGTGTGTGTGTGTGTGTGTCTGTGTGTGAGAGAGAGTGTGTGCGTGTGTGTGTGTGTGTGTGTGAGAGAGTTTGTGTGAGTTTGTGCGTGCATGTGTGCGTGTGTGTGTGAGTGAGAAAGAGTGTGTGAGTGTGTGTGTGTATGTGTGTGTGTGAGAGAGAGTGAGTGTGTGTGTGTGTGTGTTGGGTGAGAGACAGACAGAGAGAGAGAGAGATGAAGTGAAGGTTTTAGGGCCATAAAATATGAAAGAGTGAAAATGACAAAAGACTTCGATTCACAGACACAGGAGGGAGAAAGTGAGTGAAATGAGAAAGGACAGAAAGAAGACAAAGAGAGAGAACGATGACAGACCAAAAGAAAGAGAAGAACAAGTGATGAGTGAAAGAGGGAGGACAAGTGATGAGTGAAAGAGGGAGCTCAAGTGATGAGTGAAAGAGGGAGGGCGACAGTAAAGAATAGCCTGGAAAAAAACTCTTTTACATAGTGAATAGAATCTGGCAGCTCTCGATTGGGAAACATTTGCAACACTTGCATCGCAACTGGCACTAACTTTGAAATCATTGGTCCAGCTTTACCAATCACATTGATCAGAGATTCCTAATGTTACTTCCTACTTCGCCAACTTTACAAACTGACAATAAAAAGCATCAACAGTCAGGATTATATGTATGTGGGTCTACCTTTGCTGTAAATAAATATCTGCATTTTTCCAACGGCATTTTTTGCAGGTGTTGCTACTTCTGTTTATCACAATAGGTTTCGTCTTCGCACAACCTCAATGTCATCGTTCTCAGCAACTCCTCTGTTCGCTGATTGGACAGGTAAAGATTGGCCAGAGAAAACCCGTGAATAAACCGAAAAACCCGGACGACAATATTGAAGGAAAATGAAAATTGAGCTGATTGCAAGGGCAGAGCCAAATAAAGAAATTGAAAAAAGATCCCACTAGGTTTCTCTAGGAGAGAGCAAAGCTTAGAGAAGTTTAGAAGGAGAACACCCACTGTTTCTGTAACAGTGCAGTCAAGAGGGACAGCAGATGAATTTGAGAAGGATGGAGATCCTTGTTTCTACAGCAGGACAACAACAGCACCAGCGACAAAGCTGGTGATGTTTTTTTTCCCCCAGCCTGCACCTCTCCCCTGCCAGCTGCCACTCACCTTGTCCCACGCTCGGCGCTGGGCTGCAATGGCAATCACCCCTGTGTTTGGTCAGCCCGCTCTATCAGCATCTTATTACCTACCTGCACCGTAATGAAAGAGTGCACGGGGCCGCCTGCAGACGGAAGGAGAGGAAGTGAAGAGGTGCACACACACACACAAACACACACACACACACACACACACACACACACACACACACACACACACACACACACACACACACACACACACACACACACACACACACACCCCCCCCCTCATTATGTCTCGCGTCCTGCTCTGAAAGCGTTGGCTATTGATAATGAGGGACTGGAGAATGGTGTGATGAGACAACACCAGGATGGACGCGGGTGCCTGACAGAAATTCCACTCCATTCTGATTGATTGTCGAGAGAGAGAGAGAGAAAAATAAACAGACAGCCACTCCATTACTATTCACCAATGAAAGCTGGCAGTAAACAGAAGTTAGGTGGCAGGCACGGAATGTGAGAGATTGCTAACATGGATGCCATATTTTTTTCCCCTGCTGCTACAGGAACACGCTTGCCAGATTCTTAGCTGTGTGGAGGTGTATTTTAACCTACTTTCTTGGCTAATGGAATTATTTGTATTTCTTTTTTTTCTCGTTTTTTCTGCTTCGTCTCTCCCTCATACACACACTCTCTCTCTCTCTCTCCGCTTGCGTGTCCGTTATTCAATTAAGAGTGAATTTGCAGGAATGTAGCTTATACATTCAGGGCTCACCTACACACAACAGCCCAAGAATAGAAGAGGACGACTCATGCAAATGAGAGCATGCTAATTACTGTCAACACATTTTTATGGATTCATTGTGTCCTGCAGAAGAGGTGTGTGTGTGTGTGTGTGTGTGTGTGTGTGTGTGTGTGTGTGTGTGTGTGTGTGTGTGTGTGTGTGTGTGTGTATGTGTGTGTGTGTGTGTGTGTGTGTGTGTGTGTGTGATGTGGGTGAGTGTGTGTGTGTGTGTGTTTGTGTGAGTGAGTGTGTGTGTGTGTGTGTGTTTGTGTGAGTGTGTGTGTGTGTGTGTGTGTGTGTGTGTCTGTGTCTGTGTCTGTGTCTGTGTGTGTGCACATGGTATTGCAGGGGGTAGAGTGGTGGGGGATGCTGCAGTGATTGTAGTTGGGAGGTTCAAACTCATTAGCACTTCACAGTCTCAGCAACAAAACGAGTCCCGGGGTTGGAATCCGCCGCTCGCCAGATGGTCCTGACCGACAAGGTCCGAGTCGGGGGAGAGGAGAGGACAGGACAGGAGGCCGAGCGTCCACTTCCACAAAGCACCGGGGCCACGCTGGGAGGGGACGCCACACAGTGGAGGAGTTCAGAGAGAGAGAGAGGTGGACTTCAAACGCATCAATGCATTTATAGTCTTTCAAATAAAAAAGAAAAAGAGGGAGATGGAAAAGAGAGAGAGAGAGAGAGAGAGAGAGAGGGAGAGGGGCATAAGCGAGAAAGAATGCTACCCCAGTATCTCTGCTACCCCAGTATGCACATGTCCCCGTGGACATCTTTTGGAATTGGCTGAAAATTAATTTACAGCGAGCAAAGGGGGCCCATGCTGCCATTCTCCTCCTCCCTTTCTCTTTCTCCTCCTTTCTCTTTCTCCTCCTTTCTCTTTCTGCTCCCTCCATCGGTTCCTTTCAGACGCATTGAGGTGCCTCCTCCCCGGCGATAGGAATCCTCCTCGCTCCCGCACTCCACAACGTTGCTCTCTTATCATCCTCTCTCCCTCTCTCTCTTTCACTCTATCTCTGTTTCTCTCTCTCATTCCCCCCCCATTCTCTCTCTCCCTCTCTCTCAGATGCACGCGGTGCAGCACTCCATCATCTTCCCCTGACGCTAGGAAGGGAGACCGGGAACAATGTGCTCAGGCTTTCGGATTTATTGGAAGTCAGAGTCATATTCATTTTCCCTCAGATTCTCCAACAATGGCCATTAAGACCTTCAGCGAACCCACACCCCTCACACCCATCCACCACCCACACCCTCGACTCCAAGATGGAGGCAGTGCAATACTCAGCAGGCTTTACAATGGGGAGAGGGAATACGGCGTCAATGCTGCAATCGAGTTGAGACATGCACTGCGGGACTTGTTGGTTGGATCTTTTCAATAGCCTTTAAAAGAGAGAGAACAGAGAAGTGCTGAATTGGAAAGTAGAGACGTGCGCTCAGCACTGAGGTGTATTCATGTGATGGAAGACCTCTTGGGCAGAGCGGAATGGAAGGTTAAATTACCACTGTCACCGTGAAACAGACATCATGAAGAAGAAATATTAAAAAGAGATGAGTTTAGGGTACAATACTCCTGTATAGTCACAGACCACTAACGCGTAGGACTTCCAGTACTCGCAGATAGCATAGTGACATGGTCCCATTGACATTCCCAATACGATCATGAGGGTTGGAAGCTTCATGTATCCCCACAAGATGGCTGACATGACATGACAGAACTTTGTCATCAAAGGTGTGTTTAAACGCTATTAGAGAATTCTTTGTCTCACACTCTCTCACCCAGAAATACAATCACACACACACACACACACACAGACAGACAGACACACACACACACACACACACACACACACACACACACACACACACACACACACACACACACACAAAACACACACAGACTAATGAGTCCCTGGGATGTCTGTATCCTGTACATTGTCTGTCACACTCCTGAGCTTGGGGGCTGAGTTGAGACACTGGCGAAGTTGCTGGTGTATCATGGGAAATGCGGCAGGCCCTATTAGCGCCTCCGCTCAGTGTACGGACGATCGATTACTGACCCACAAGCCTCCTCGCGAAGACACAAGCCATCGCTCAGGGGCCCTTTTCCATCGGAAAAATACATGTACACACACACACACACACACACACACACAGACACACACAAAACATACACATCCACACACACTCACATAAAGACTCAACAGAGTGCAGAAATGCACTCACAGGGTCCCCCCACACACAAACACTGCCACACTTACACATGTGTGCATGCAGATATAATACTACTGTACACACACACACACACACACACACACACAACACACTCAAGAAGAAAGACAGACACAGAAACACCCACATACATCACACAGGAGCACACACACACACACATAAACACATAGTGAAACACACAAAGAGACACAAGTGCACTTATACTGTAGATATGCACTGAAAGACTGAGCCTCTGAGCCCAATATAGACATTTCAAATAATCATGAAGCCTTGGCCAACAATAACCTTACTCTCTCTCCCTCTCTCTATCTCTCTCTTTCTCTCTCTGTCTCTCATACTCACACACACACACACACACACGCACACACTCCCATCCATATGCATATAATCTCCCACTCTCAATCTCTCTCCACACACACACCACAAACAACATCCCTACCCTTTTTTTTTCTCACACACACATTCTCTCTGTCTAATTATCTCCATGTCTCCTCGTCCTCTGCATTCTATTATAAAAAATCGGTGACTGTCCTTTTCTTCATGAAATAGCCAGGGAGACACAGCAGGTCTCTATAAGGATGTTCATACACTGGCTGCATTGTGAAAGCCCGAAGCCTACCTAGTGAGATAGAGAGGATGTGTTGCTGTTCGCACTCCCCCTTTCCATTAGACGCAGGGAGAGGGGAATTTAAAGGTCAGATTTCAAACACTCTCGGATGACTGTAAGCCTCTGCCGCTGCACCTCTGTGTGCTCGGCGCTGCCACTGATCCCACCTTCCATTTGCATAGGCCACTGGCGCCGAAACACATCAGCCGTTAGATTTAGCCCGCAGATTTTACAGTCCAGACACGTTATAACACTACGCGTGCTGGACCTGTGAGAACGTGTGTGTGTGTGTGTGTGTGTATGTTTGGCATGCTTTGTTTTGCATCAAGTAAAAAAGCTTTCAACCCTGCTGTGTTGTGTGGTATGGTGGTTTGGTTTGGCCCCCAACGGTGCGCTTAAGAATGGCCGGCGATCGGAACCACTTACGCACACCGAGGACACCGCTGTGATTACGTGCCTATTTCCCAGCCGCTGCCGTTTTTTTTATGGTCACCCAAGGACGGGCTCATTTACTGCTGCCAAAACAAACGCGCCACATTCTACACAACTGAATCGGCTCTCATAGTTACTAACCAGGCGTTCTCACAAAGGCATACAGGGGTGGCGTGTTCTCTCTCTAAAGCACAGACCTCCACACACACACACACACACACACACTCCTGCTGTGAGTCTTCTAGACCACAGAAGAACAGTTACAAAAGAATAGCATGCATGCTTTTAGGAATGACATACAGCTTAAGATACTACTGAATGTTGGCAATTTAATTACTTGCTCTTTCTGCACATATCTTGAGTGCATGGAAAACAGAACACATTTGTATGAGCACATTTGAGCCTTTTACATTTGACATCATTTTATGTGTTATATTATGTTATTTCTTCCAACCAATGCCATGACCCATGGTCATTATAATTCAGCTCAATATTGCTGTTATTGACTTGAGTGAAATTCATATTGACACAGTGAATGTAACCCAATGGATTACTAACAGTGACATTCCATCATAGAACAATTGGGCAGCTAGAAACAATGCCAATATTTATGTCCTGTGAATGCCTCCCCATCTATAAATTGCCATCATGACCAACCACAAACAATTGGGAGGAAATATTTCAGGAAGTGGCATGGAAAAATCACCATGGAGTCGAGGTCATTTGTCTGTTATTTTCAGTGGGAAGAGACTGAGCGGAGTCACATCCATTTTCCTCACCCGCTCAACTCGGCTCAAGCTGACAAAAAGTTTGTTGAAAAGGTATGTCACCTCTGGCTGAATGTGTTGCCTTGCCATTATTATTGCTGGGGCACACTGAAATACAAATAGAAAATACAGCCAGACTAAGCTTATAATAAAACATATGCTTAATTGCAGCCTTTGTTTGACAAGTTGACAATCCACCTCCTGTGGTGCACATGCCCTGTGTTTATGTTGTCTGTCTAATATTATGCAGATTGCAGCTTCAAGATGTTTGAAAACTCTAAAATATCTCTTGGACAACAAGCAAGCAACATGCATTGCTTCAGTCGGTGGACAACATCAACACATTGACAGATCTGTTAGTATTTAGCTCACTAATCCTTCCTCTCCAATTTAGCCTTAGTTAATTGCGAGGTTAGCACACATCTCTTCCACAAGAAGAGACAGCAGTCTTGATGAAGCCCACTGACAGAGCTCATACAACGCTGTTCAACCCTTAAAGGTGTGGGTTTTTGAACATTCTAACATAACATTCCATTCCGCAACAATTCAAGGTTCTAAAATTCTACTGTATGTTGAATTCAATGAACCGAGATATTCTTTAGAATGTTCATTTTCCAACATTCCTTCTCATTCTGTCTCACCTTTAAGGGTTAAGTGAATGTTTTTTTTTTCTGTAAAGGCCTCCATGAATAGGCACCAGAACTTGGTGAAAGCATTTAATTGGGAAAATAAGTCCCGACAGGGTGAACCGGACCCCGACGCGCAGCGGAGGGGTCTTGTTCCGCCCTGAAGGGACTTATTTTCACAGTAATGACCGGCGTTCTATACATTATCCCGCTTATTTTATGGCTACTTGCCAAAACGAAATAATAAACTCCCCACGATATAACTTTAGCCTACATAACCTAGCCTATTTGTTACCGTTCATCGTGGCATTTGCTGAGAAACAAATAGTTCGCAACACACGCTGCTTGAACTTGAATCAAACATTCTTTACAACACAGCTGATCAACCATCTGCTTTCACGTTTGAATGAAGTTCCAGTCCTTGCGTAGTGATATGAAAGACATTAATCAGAAGCACAAAACCCGTTGCCATTGACAGCGGTGATTAAATGCTTTGCCGGTGATTTATGTATGATTTAACA